>NW_007734704.1:37948-38510 GCF_000696425.1 Galeopterus variegatus | reverse complement strand
AAAAGCTTTTCCACATTCTTTACATTCATATGGTTTCTCACCTGTGTGAATTCTCTCATGCCTGCTGATGTCCCACTTGTTGGTAAATGCTTTCCCACAGTCTTTACATTCAAATGGTTTCTCACCAGTGTGAGTTCTCTGATGAATGCTAAAATATGACTTTTTGCTAAAAGCTTTTCCACATTCTTTACATTCATATGGTTTCTCACCTGTGTGAGTTCTTTGATGACTGCTGAGGTATGACTTTTCACCAAAAGCTTTTCCACATTCTTTACATTCATATGGTTTCTCACCTGTGTGACTTTTCTGATGCCTGCTGAGCTGTGACTGTCCGCTAAAAGCTTTTCCACATTCTTTACATTCATATGGTTTCTCGCCTGTGTGACTTTTCTGGTGCCTGCTGAGCTGTGACTTTCCACTAAAAGCTTTTCCACATTGTTTACATTCATATGGTTTCTCACCTGTGTGAGTTCTTTCATGTCTGCAGAGATGTGACTTTTCCCTAAAAGCTTTTCCACATTCTTTACATTCATATGGTTTCTCACCTGTGTGAATTCTCTGA
>NW_007734704.1:35943-37380 GCF_000696425.1 Galeopterus variegatus | reverse complement strand
TCCACATTCTTTACATTCATATGGTTTCTCACCTGTGTGAATTCTCTGATGCCTGCAGAGGAGTGACTTATGCTTAAAAGTTTTTCCACATTCTCTACATTCATATGGTTTCTCACATGTGTGAATTTTCTCATGCCTGCTAAAATCTGACTTTTGGTTAAAAGCATTTCCACTTTCTTTACATTTATATGGTTTCTCAACTGTGTGAGTTCTGGGATGAAGGCTGAGGCTTGACTTTTGGTTAAAAGTTTTGCCACATTCTTTACATTCATACTGTTTCTCACTTGTGGGAATTCTCTCATTCCTGCTGAGGTCTGACTTTTGGTTAAAAGCTTTTCCACATTCTTTACATTCATGTGGTTTCTCACCTGAGAGAGTTCTCTGATATGAAATGTAGATCTCTCCTGTGTGCATAATCTGATGTTTAGTGAGTTCAAATTTTTTATAGAACATTTTCCCACATATACCACATTGAAAAGTTTTCCTTTCTACCTGATTTATTTCTGGAGCAATGACAGCTGACTTACCACAGCCTTTCCCATATTCATTATACTTACAGGTAATCCCATCCATATGAGTCTTTCTATGTATAAATATTATTGGCTCTGTGTTGGAGGATTTCCATTTTCCACTGTATTCTAAAGGCTGCTTTCCAGTTTCAATATTGAGATGCTGACTCAGATGCTCATGTCTGGGCAATTTTCCCGTTATAAGATGGTCATCATGTTTCTTTCCAGCAGGCATCTCATCAGGCTCTCGAAGAGGAAGTGCATTCTGACATATGTAAAACTCCTCATGTCCCTTTCCTGAATACTTTCCATTATTTATAATCAGATTTAAAACATGGTATGAATTCAAATAAGATTTTCCTAACACAACTCTCTCCTCAGCTGATGTGTTGCTGTTGCTATTGGTGATTACAATTTGCTGCAAGCATTTACTGTGACTTTCTTGGTTCCTCTTCACTAGGTCATCATCTATCTGGACATCTGAAATTACAAAAAAATAACTATCTGAACCACACATAAGCACATCTCATTGATTGCTCAAGTAAATGTACAGAAATGTCTTAGAATGCTAGTAACAAAAGATTTTATAAAAAATCCAATAATAGACATTGGTTTCAGGAGTTTATGGAATTTTTTCTTACTGATGATGTAATATTATACTAATATATTTTCTAATGTTATATCATGTTTTCTTTCCTTCTTTGTTCATTTTAAATCTTATGAGGATTTGTTAAGAATTTTTATTTTTTGCCTCCCTCTAGTTTTCAACTAAACACCTTTCATTTCTTTACAGCATTTTCTCTGTTTTATTTTTACAACAATGGGTGTCTCCTGCTGCTATTTTCTCATGATTTCACTAAGACTATGGCTAGGTTTGGTTTTCTTTCATCAGCTACTTTTAGGTACAGAAGCGAGCCAATTTTTTTTT
>NW_007734704.1:33260-34420 GCF_000696425.1 Galeopterus variegatus | reverse complement strand
CTTTGAACTCCACTCCCAATCAACAATCTTATCCCCTCAACATGGAACCCTTAGTTCACATGGTCTTGGCACCCAGAATCTCCTGGTTTTCCTTCAAAGCCAAGGACCACTGCTTTCCATTCTCCCATGCAGAGTTCTCCTCAACTTCATGATTTTTGATGTGGTGGTACAAGGCTCACTGCTGTACCTCTTTTCCTATTTTCTTAGTGAATTGCTATGTTATACCCTGGACTACTTTGGGACTCTGTGAAGAGTCCCCACCTGAACAAAGGCCCTCACCTGATATAACCCCTTGAACTTGGAATGCTGAGTCTCCAGAAGAGACTTGTAAGAAAAAGATTATTTTCTTTATAAATTACCCAGCTGCAGGCATTCTGTCAGAAACAACATAAAATGAACAGATATGGTATGAAAAAAATGTACATGAGAATTGAAGACACCCACACAACTAAAAATGTTAAGAAAGCAAATAGGAAAAATAAATGCCAAAGAAAAGAAATGTAGGAATTAGATATTGGGTACATATAAAACAGATTCAGCAAAATAAAGTATTGGGATGTACATGGGACACCCCACCTTGGAGATTATGTAATACATGATTGCAGATAAGCCATCCTCAAGTCTGGGACTTAGGGGAAAAATTGCCAGAAACAGCTGAACACTTCCGACACCTAATGGGCTTTACTTTTCTTGGCTTCTGCACTGTATGTGCTGACAAATCTTGCAGGATCTCGTTTAGGCATTCTAGTGTTGGCTCTGCTCCTTCTTCTAACTTGAGAATCACCTCAGCTTTGTTAATGCAGTGTTCTGTTAATGGGAAATAATGTAGGACTCTGTAAAACTGCTAAGTCTGATTCCTGGAAGAATGTCAAGAGCTCAGCTTCAGATGTGCAATAAAGAAGCCAATTTGAACCTCATGAGAACGAGAGAGCACATTTTCAAGAAACATAATCTCACCAAAATAGCATGAAACCCTATAAATGGTTTCTATATTTATGAACAAAAAAGAAACCATTTCTTCTGAAAGTTACTCAGGAGTTTTACTCACTCAGTGACACCAGGTTGCTGTACGTCTCCAGCATCACATCCCTATACAAACTCCTCTGAGCATCATTCAGGTCCTGCCACTCCTCCCAGGTGAAGTCCACAGCCACATCCTC
>NW_007734704.1:30946-32132 GCF_000696425.1 Galeopterus variegatus | reverse complement strand
ACTTCACTGAAATGCCAAAGATGTTAAACTCTTCCATGTGAACTGCATGGTCTCATGAATACGAAGCAACAGCAAAAGTCCAGTCACAAGAACACAAAAACCACACCTCACATTAATGGAAGTACACACAGCACCATGTCTGAGTGAATGATCCTGGGCGGCATAAGAGAAAAAAATATTGAAGCAACTGATTATAGAATGATTCCACACTTAAATATGGGACCTATTTCAAACAGCAAAACATTGTATGTAGTTATTATTGTTTCTTAACTACTTATGAATTAAAAGTACATAAAAAAGGCATTCCAAAATTTCCTTCCTATGTGCCAAGGGATTGCTTGTGTCCACACTAAGGTGTACAATGCAACTTTATAAACCACAGGGAGCAAATAATGTGGTCCTGTAAGTACATGAGTTTATTTGCATTTTAATAGTTACCCACTACAAGGAGAATGGAAAAGGCTTTCTGGGAGAATCAGAGGAAAAAAGAAAACAGGATGACAGAAGACCAACTATATTACAACAGAGAAATAAGCACACAGAAGACAGACTTAACAGTATAAAATAGTAATAGGGAACGAAAAATCAGAAACAATGTGGTAGTAATTTGCTGTGCAGAAATTTAAAAAAAGAGTTTTACTCTCAGGCTATTACCTAAGCACAGCTAGTTAGGTCCTGGAACTGCAAAGAAAAGTTTGAAAATTAGGAGAAAATATAAAGAACAAAAGTGAAACAGACTCAAACACACAATACTTGAAATATATGTGGAAAGTCCAAGTGGCAATTGGATATATGATTCCAGCATTCAAGAGAGAAAGTTAAGCTGACAATAAAGATTTGAAAAGTATCAAAATCCATGTTATGTGAAGACATCAGAATGAATGAACCTAAGAGGTTGAAAGTAAAAAAAGAACAATTACAGAATCTGCAGAAACACTTTATCTTTAAACATAGGATAGAGGGGGAGAAAAAGTGGCATTACATCCTAATATTAGTTCTCCCAGAGGACAATTCTTAATGTGTATGTGCCTTACAACAGATCATCAAACTATGTGACACCAAATCTAATAGAACTTCAAGGAGAAATACAAGAACCCACCATCAAAACTGGAGATTTCAGGCCGCCCCGGTGGCGCACTGGATAAGTGCGCCGCTTGGGAAGCGCGGCAGCGCTCCCGCCCGAGGG
>NW_007734704.1:28589-30064 GCF_000696425.1 Galeopterus variegatus | reverse complement strand
ACGGGGGCAACACTGAGGGTTGCGATCCGTTGCCGGACACAGAAAAAGACAAAAAAACAAACAAACAAAAAAAAACAAAAACTGGAGATTTCAACGCCCTCTATCAAAAATGAAACAATTCAGCAGGTAGAAAACCATAAGAGACATAATTAAACTCAATAACATGATCTGGATATAATAGATATCTACTGACTACTTCTTCCAACAACAACAGAATAGACATTCTTCTCAAACTCACATAAATAAAATCACTAAGACCATATTCAAAGTCATATAACGCTCTTTAGGAAAATTAAAATAATAGAAATCATACAATATGCTCTTTCAGACCACAAAATAATTAAACTAGAAATCGGTAACAGAGCAATGACCACAAGATTCCCAAATAGAGTGGGATTAAACAACACACTCTAATACATGGGCTCAAAAACAAATGAACAACAACAATAAAAAGATAAGAAAAACCGAGAAAAAATTTAAATACTTTTAATAAATGAAAGTGAAAATGGGGCTGACCAATTAGCTCACTTGGTTAGAGCACAGCCTTGTAATGCTAAAGTCAATGATTTAGATTCCCATACTGGACAGCCACCAAAAGGAAAAAAAAAGCGAAAATGACACCAAAATTTGTAGGATACAGAAATAACAGTGTTCTCAAAATTTTTTATGGCACTGAATGCATACTTAAAAAAACACACATCTAAACTCAATAATCTATGTTTCCACTTTGGGAATTAGTAGGGGGGGAAAAAGAGCTAATTAAATTGAAAGGAAGCAGAAGAAAATAAAAACTGGAACAGAAATAAAATTGAAAAAGAAAATCTGGATGAAAAATAAACATCTAAAAAGCTGATTCTTTAAAAAGATCAATAAAATTGATAAGCCTATCCAGGCTAACTAAAAAGATAATGAACACAAGACAGAGATTAGTAATATCAGAAATGAATAACAGGACATCACCACAGATCCTGTGGACATTAAACAAATAATAAATACTATGAACAACTCTCCACACATTTGACATTGTACATGAAATGGACCGATTCCTTAAAAGACAGTTTACCAAAACTCACACACACAAAAATACACAATGTAAATAGGCCTGTATCTATTATGAAAACTGAGTAAACAAATAATAACGTTCAAAACAGAAAGCACCTGTCCCAGATGTGCTCACAGGAGAACTGAAGCCAACATTTAAGGAAGAAAATATACCAACTTCCCACAATCTATTGCAGAGAATAGAAGATAAAGTACTTCCCAGCTCATTGTATGAGAACAGCATTACCTCAGTACCAAAACTAGACAAAGATATTATTAGAATACAAATCTACAAACTGATATCTGTTATGAACATACATGCAAATAAGCTCAATACAATATTAGCAAACCTAATCCAACAATGTCTAAAGAAAATTATGCACCATGACCAAGTGGTATTTATCCCAGGTAGGCAAGGGTGGTTCAACATATGA
>NW_007734704.1:26034-27893 GCF_000696425.1 Galeopterus variegatus | reverse complement strand
ATTATGCACCATGACCAAGTGGTATTTATCCCAGGTAGGCAAGGGTGGTTCAACATATGAATATCAATTAATGTAACTGATAACAAGAAAACACTAACAAGAATAATAAACAGAAAATCACATGATCACATCGATAGATGCAGAAGAAGCATTTGAAAAAATACAGCATCCATTCATCATAAAAGTTCTCAGTAACCTAGGAATAGAGGAACATCAGAACTTGATAAAGATTATCTACAGGAAACCACAGCTAACATCATCCTTAATGGTGGGAAACTCAAAGCTTTCCCAGATAATCAGGAACAACACAAGAATGTATCTTGTCATCACTTCTTCAACATCATACTAAAAGTACTGGGTAGTGCAATGACACAAGGAAATAAAAGATTTACAGGTTGGGAAAGATATAAATAAAATTGCCATTAGTTGCAGATGATATGATTATCTGTGTAGAATATCCAAGCAAATAAATAGAAAACCTCCTGGAACTAATTACTGACTAAAGCAAGATTGCAACGCTAATATACAAAAGTCAATCACTTTTTTATACCCCAGCAATGACCAAGTAAAATTTAAAACAAAAAACACAATACTATTTACATTAGCAACTCAAAAGAGAAAAGTTGAAAATCATCTACCTCATAAGAAATTAACATCAAGAATACATTTTAAAAATGCCTACAACTAAACAATAAAACAAATAATCTGATTAAAAAATAAGCAAAAGGCTTCAACAGACATTTTCTACAAAGACGATATACCAATGTCTAACGAGGTCATGAAAAGATGCTTAACACTACAGAAATGCAAAATCACAATGAAATATCATTTCACACCCAATAGAAAATAACAAGTATTGACAAAATTGGAAACCTTGTACACTTTATGTGGGTGTATAAAGCGTGCAGTCCCTATTAAAAAAAAAAAGTACACTGACTTTTCAAAAAATTAAAAATAGAATTACCATAGGATTCATAAATCCAAGTTTTGTGTATAGATCCAAAATAATTAATAGCAGAATCTCAAAAAGATATTTCCTCACCTGTGTTCACAGCAGCATTACTCAGAGTTAAGAGGCAAAAGCAACCCAAATGTTCAGCCATGAGTGAATGGATAAAAGAAATGTGGTATATACATACAAAGAAGTAATATCCAACCTTAAGAAGAAAGGAAATCTTGACATATGCTATAATATGGAACCTTGAGGACATTATGCAAAGTGAAATAAGACACTCAAAAAATGATGAGTCAAATTTTTAGAAACACAAATTAGATTGGTGGTTGCCAGAGGCTGGGAGAAGGGGGAAGTTGGGAATTGTCATTTAATGGATTTAGAGTCTCAGTATTCCAAGATAAAAAACTTGTGGATATGTCCTGTACAACAGCCTCAATATACTTAAAACTACTAAAGGTTAAGAAATGATGCAAATGGTAAATTTTATGCTATATGCTTTTTACCAAAATTAAGAATAAATTATTTTAAAAGCCAATAGATGAACCAAAATAAAATATTTTTAAAAAATTAATTGATGAAAAGTTAGAAAATAAAAAGCAAAGGATTAAAAGGCAGATGAGGCAAATACAAATAGAAAATAGTAAAATGGCACATTTAAATTAAACCTTATCAATAATTAGTTTAAATGGAACAGCATTAAATATCCTACTTAAGGCAAAGACTGTCAGATTTGATAGGAAAGTAAGACCCAATATGTTGTCCAGAGAACTACACTTTAAATACAAAGAAACAGACTAAAAGTAAAATATTGAAAACTTACCTATCATAGCAACACAAATTATTAAAAGCTTAAGTGGAAATATTGATACCAGCAAAAGAATCTTCAAGACAAATTATATTACTA
>NW_007734704.1:24658-25244 GCF_000696425.1 Galeopterus variegatus | reverse complement strand
AAATATTGATACCAGCAAAAGAATCTTCAAGACAAATTATATTACTAGAAATAAATGGAACACTGAAGAATGTGGGCCACAGTACCACCTCCCATAACATGGAAAATGGAAAGGGTATCTCAACATCTCAGGATCTGGCAAAGGAGACTTTAGGGCACAATGGGAAAAGTGCTCTTCCTGGTAAGAGAATCACAGGTTGCTCTCAATTAGCACTGCATGCCTGACGCAGGTCAAACTCGCTTTCAAGCTGAAGGGTTGTTTTTTTTTTTTTTTTTCTCTGTCACTTTTAAAATATGGAAAATTCTTTGACAAAAGGGGAGACTCAACATAAATTACAACTCCAATGTCTCATTAAAGCAGTCGACTGTAAAGTAACTGAATGGCAGCTTGTAAAACTGTTAGTGGTTATTAGACAACAATGTCCTTGCTACCCCAAGGAAGGGAGCATTAACATAAAAATCTGGAACAAATTGGTCACTCATTAAAAAATACAATCGGTATCATCAAGACTTCTCATCTAACAACTGGAATCTATGCCAAGTCTCTTTGAGACCTATTCAAGACCATAAAAACAAAACAAAACAAA
>NW_007734704.1:21008-23826 GCF_000696425.1 Galeopterus variegatus | reverse complement strand
AAAACAAAACAAAACAAAGACATGTCAGTGTCACCAAAAAAGATAAAACTTAATCTTTGCCAATTACTGAAAGAACTTTAAATTGGATAAACTAAAGTAAAAAAAGTTGATATTTCTTTACAGCGTTGGTTTTGTTTGAGCATATTTTCTTTTGTTAACTGCATGTGCTTCTCTTCTTTGCCAAAGACTCTGAGGCTTTATGAGAAATGCAGCCATGGTGCACTCACCGGACCTCCTTTTGGGTCTGCTGCCATTTTCTTGAAACCCCCAAAGTCAAATTGCTTTATCTCTATTTGTTCATTGGCTCAGCCCTTAAGCTCGAAACCCATTTGAAGTACGAAAGCTAGACCAAAATCAACCTGTTTTTGTTACCTTACTTTCTCTAAAACAGGGTGAGTGAGGCCTCACAGATAAGCTTTAACATTTTTTAGAAACAAAATTTTAACCTAACTGTCCTTTTATACTATTGAGTTTTCTATTTTATCAGTCTCATTATATTTTAAACAAAACCTAAGAAATCCTTGTTTCTGTGTATATCTACATATATAAGTACATAATTATACGTTACATCTACATGTTCATGTCTATATGTGTGTTTGTACTGTCTGCATGGTACCAAATTGGCTTATAAATAATGCACACTCCTTGAATAGATAAGTATATTTTTCAAGTTCACGTGACTTTAATTTTCTAAAGTTGTTGATAAAATAGATGTGTTTTCAAAATTTGATTTAAACCTTTTTGCTAAATTTGCCTGTAGGTCAACACATTTTGTGGTATGTTTAATAGTTTAATTTGCTTAAGGACTAAAAACTGTAAGAGAACTGGCTTCTGGGCTTCTCCCAAAGCCCTGCAGATGTCTTGTTGTTAGCTTGTGTCTGGTTTTAGGTCTCTAAATTCTGGGCACTGGACAGAGGGCCATGGTGAGATCAGAGGACATGGAGTGTCCACAGCACATGGGCCATCAGCTGCAGGACAAAACCCAGTATGTCTCCTCCTTATCTCAGCTCTGCCTACTGGCCATGCTGGAAGAAACAATATCTTTTAGACATTATCTTTGTGAATGCTGTGCTCTGCCTTAAGCTCGACATGGCCTCTCTGGATTCCACCTGGCCTTAAATGCCACATGGGTACTTGGGACCCAGGATGACTAGTGAAAGGGTATCTATGCCCAATATCTCAAAGGCCCTAGTTAACATTAACTGATAAGGGTATATACTTGATATACCAAGTTTTGTCTGGAAAACTATATTTATTTTGTAAAAATAGCTGAGACTCAAACTGGACTTTGTATAATTTGCTCTGACAAATGGACCCCCACTTACTAACCTGAATGTATAAAAATGTTATCAGCACACATCTTTGCCTGGGCTTATTAATCAAACAGGATTACTTTGTCTTTGCTAGATGTTTTTTAAGTTGTGAACCCAGCCAAAACCAGAAAAACCTTTCTATATAATATTTAGGCAAATGAAGCCAACTTAACATTGATAAAGAAACAAGTATGTAAAAAAGAGGTTGTAGTAGACCAGTACCTGAGCAGAGATGGTGTGAAATGAAGAGAGACCCTTTTATGAGATCAGGTGGACCTCACAGGTTGGTGACCTTCAAGGCATCTTAGTTTATTTTAGGTTCCTTTTTATAAGCCAGTGAAAATAACAAATCATGCTGATTAAATCAATTATGTCTGGTACTAAACTATTTATAGAACATTTCAGCTGCCATAGCACTTTCATAACTACTTGTCAACAAAAAAGCATAAGTTTCTCATTTGCAAAACTCTCAAGGTCCTGGGTTCAATCAAAGGTCAGACCTCAAGGGGAGGGAGAAGGGAAAAAGGCAAAATGGGAAGCCAGCCTTGCTGGCTTATCCCATAGAATAGCAAGCACTATTTCAGCTTGCTATCCAGTACTTCACAAGAGGTGATTTGAAGAAAGCTATGGATGTGAAGATGTAGTTGTGGTTAGAAAGGCTAAAAGAAAAAAAAAAATTTTTATGTGAGAAAACATCTGGTACAGTGTATTTTTGTCTAGAGTAAAATGACTGGGTATTTAGGAAGTAGAAAGTATAGGACAAAAACGAAATGTCTGAGTAAGTCATGATAATGGTTTGTATGGGTTAATTTATAAAAGAAATTTTAAAAATTGGCTAAAATTAAAAACAAATTATGTATGTTTTTATAAAAACTAAACATCAATATCAAAATTATTCTGATACAGATTTAGAGTTTGCTCTCCTGCATTGCACAACTGATTTCCTAAAAGCACTTAACTGCTCTTAATACACAATTGTAAAAAGTTTTCTTTATCTCTTAGATAACTGGCCTAGGAAACTTATTTCATGTTTTATCATGACAATTTCTTGTGCTGCCTTTGAAATCCTTCGTCACTTTGATTTTATTTTTGTAGTGATTTGTTATCTTATTCAACTAAGTGTTTCAAGCCTTTGTTATTTGACAAACTTTCCAAAACCAAATTCTTAAAACTCAACCTTTTGACTTGAACTAACTTTGAGGGTTCCAAGCGCCCTGGAACTTCTCAAGGGGTGTGTGTATATATATATATATGAGATGTATCAAAACTAATTGGCTTATCTGATAAATTAGACTATATGGGAAGCATTGTCAATATTGAGATGTTATAAATATATATTTCGAAATTATGAAAGATTCTTGAAAATCTTTCATAAAAATGCTATCACTCATAATCTTGGTTCAATTATAATTTTAAAGTGTTATGTCCTAAACTAACAGACACAGTTTATTCTTTTTTTTTTTTTTGTCTTTTGTCTTTTTCCGTGTCCGGCAACGGATCGCAAC
>NW_007734704.1:17730-19807 GCF_000696425.1 Galeopterus variegatus | reverse complement strand
GATGCCTTGATTTATCATTACATGGATGACATTCTCATTGCTCATCCAGACTTTAATGTACTTTTCCTAATTCAAATTAAAACTAACTATGGACCCACATATACTTCTAAGGCCTTTCAGTATTTTATGATAATTAAAATGTTAAACATGTTACAGGAATTCCATATAAACCCACTGGCCAGGCAATTATAAAAAGAGCTAATGGCCTACTCTAATCTCAATTAAATAAACAAAAAGGGGGGAGTATGGAGAAAGGTTTGGCCCCTCATGAACAGATTAAGGCCTTGTTTACTCTAAATTTTGTAAAACTGCAATTCTCAAAATTTAGCAGCCATAGGATGACATTTTATTACCACTGAGGAAAGCACTAAACCGTTGGTTTTATACCACCGCCTACTAATGGGACCACAATAGTTGGAACCTGTTAAATTGTTATTGGGGGAAAGTCTTCTGTTCTTTCTCCTACATGCCACTTTGGATACCAGCAAAGGCCATTTGTCCCTGTCATGTGGCACCATGTGATAACAAATCCAATTCCAGAACTCCAGAATCACGTAACTATAAATTCCTAAGGTCCAGAGGTAACATGCCAGTTCCTAACATATGGGCTTTTCCTGTTTATTCAGCCTTGCATAAGTAATAATATTTATTGGACCCATGTTTTGAATCCTCCTGTTTTTGATCTGCCTACTTGGGATGACTCAGAGCCTCCTCTTTCATCTAATGATACTGCTTACACTGGAGGTCTTCTGGTCCATTACAAGTTTACAGAATCAGTTGTACTAATTCTACTGCTAGAAACTTTTGCATTCCCTTTCAACCACATTGGCATATAAATCATATTTTTACAGCTTTTAATCTTATTATAGCTGTGAAACATCGAATATTTATTCAAAATGCAGGAGTCATTGGAAATTCTAAATGGGGCAACAATTATCCTAAACCCAATATTCCTGCTTGTTCTCACCCTTGGATTACTATTGGAAATGATCAGGAAATAGTTTTACAGAAAATAAATTATGTTGGATAGCTGTTAATATTGACTAAGTTATGATCTATATGTATTTGCCATCTCCTCTACACTTGAATATCTCTAATATTAATATTTCTCATGTGTTTATACTAAAACAGAGAGCAGAAGCTTGGTTACCTGTTAACCTCACATGATAACAGATGGGGAATTCTGCCCTGGAGCAGGTCACCTCTGTTCTAGAGAGTGCATCCTAAGAGATTCTTGGACATTCTTATGGCCTCTACAGCCACAACTGCTATAGCAGTGATTGTTCTCATTCCACCCAAACAACACAAAGAATAGCTCTTTACAAAATATGATCTCTGAGCTTCTACCTAAAACTAAACTTTAATTCCTCCACTATATGAAAGGACGTAAAAAGACTTTTACATGGAGCTTTCCATTCTCATTTACATGCACATATTCAAAACTTAATAATTAACCCATTGGTTTTCCGGTTTAAACATAAGAACTTGGATTATTGCTGAAATTAGTGTCTTATGTATCTTATATTTTCTTATAGTGATTAAACTGTTATGTTCCATGTTCCAACGGACTTGTCAAGCTGAAGTAATGCTGACCGTTCTTCATCAGAATGTCCTTTTTTCCACCATTGACTCCAACTCTTTGACTGCTTCTGATTTTTTTAACAATTAAACAGGGGGGAAATGTAGAGGGTTAGAAATCTTGATTCTCGTTTGATTTTAAAATAGGGTTTTTAGGTAAATGCATGTACAGGGCAAAAGCCCTTGGGTAGGAGACCACGGTCTACAGATAACATGGCAAATTCCCATTTAATCAATTCTAATTAAATAATGTTGATTCTCATTTGATTTTCAGAATAGGTTTTTTAGGTAAATACATATGTAAGGCAAAGGCCCTCGGGTAGGATGCCACAGCCTACAAGCCAGGGGGTGAGAGCCCATCTAATCAACTCTAATCACTACTTAGGTATGGGATTGTATACTTTAGTAATTTTACAGCTAACAGGTGGTTGTCATACTGATCCTGTTAAGAGATTTTAAGAATTGCTGTAGGGAAAGATGTGAAAAAAATGTTTGCTAG
>NW_007734704.1:16046-16698 GCF_000696425.1 Galeopterus variegatus | reverse complement strand
TTGTACTTTGGAATGTCACATTGTTAATTTTACTGATGTTACTAGTTTCCATTGTTTAAGCCATACATAACTTTTGTAACACTGCCCATGTACTTGTGTCCCTTTGTAATGACTGAATCAACTGAACTTTCTTATGAAATTTCCTTGTCTTGACAATAAAAAACAGAAGATAACTTCGAATCAGGGCTGCATCCAGTTTTCTCCTTCTAACAGGGGAGTTGCTAGGATACAGACCCTTTGGACTTCTCATCACATTCATGGGGTTTTGAGTAATCCTTTTTTCATCTCCGTTACTCAGTGAGAAGTGTAACAGTTAGCTATAATTCTACTTTTAAAACATACTGATGACTAATGCACACATCCATAATTCTCATTCATTTTTAGGTAATTACCTGAAATAGGAGAAGAATAAAATACAATCTGTAAGAAAGTCTAAAAACATGATGGGTCTTAATGAACTACACACAGATAGCTGTATATTAATAAAAACTACAAATACAATCACTGATGTAAATTTACAGAAGCAAAAGGTAGACATTATAAAAATTTGTACTTTCTGTTTTTATTATTTCATGTCTTTTTTTGTGTGTGTTTTTCGTGACCGGTAAGGGGATCGCAACCCTTGGTGTGGTGTCACCCGCACCGTGCTCAG
>NW_007734704.1:10603-15580 GCF_000696425.1 Galeopterus variegatus | reverse complement strand
GGATCGCAACCCTTGGTGTGGTGTCACCCGCACCGTGCTCAGCCAGTGAGCGCACCAGCCAGTCCTATATATGATCCGAACCCACAGCGGGAGCATCGTTGTGCTCCCAGCGCTGCACTCTCCCGAGCGTGCCACGGGGCCAGCCCTATTTCATGTCTTTTTATTGAACATTATTGAAACATGTCCTGTAACTCCTAAAGGCTTTCTCCCCATGGACTCCTAAGGATGTCACCACAGGTGCTGGCTAGAAACATAGGTCACCAGGGATTGAACCTCATAATCCAGCAAACATTACCTTCAGGTTTTTACAAGAATAATATTTCCAGTGGAACAAAGTTACTGTCTTCATGAGTACAAACATCTCTCCCTATACTGGCAGTGTATATAGAAATTAGAAAAAAATGAAAAGACCAAACAAACAAAAGTAGCAGGAAGTAACACAAGATAAAATTAGACCCAAGAAACAGGGAGGAGTCTAGGAGAAATCTCATTTTGGTGGCTTGTGTCAGTGGTTGGGTGGTAGTGATAACACATATAACAGAAGAAGGGGAAGTGGTTTTAATTTTAGATTTGTTGACCTTGAGGTGATGTTTTGCTTTTTTTTCCTGGCAGCTGGCTGGTGCAGAGATCTGAACCCTTGACCTTGGTGTTAAAACACCATGATCTAAATAACTGAGCTAACAAGCCAGCCCCTTGAGATGCATTTTGAATAGCTACAAACAAGCATTCAACAGAGTTCAACCTATGGTCAAAGACTAGGGAAGAAGTACCACCTGGAGAGAAAGAAGAGTGCAAAACACAGAGGATTGAATCATTGGAAAAGAATTTCACATGAGAAGAGCAGGGCCCAGGATGAAGCACTTTGATACACTACATTATAAAGAAGAAAGTAGAAGCATTCAGGAGAAAAGAGCAAAAACCATCAGTGAAGTCATGAGAGGAACTAATAAACACAGAGGAATTCCCAGGAGAATGTCATGAACAGTAGTAGCAGAAGACTCAAGTTAGAAAAAGACTAGATAACAGTCATTGGATTTGACTATAATGCAGGTGGTAATTCTAGGTTTTATCTATGAATCTAGTACAGTCTTCCAAAGCCATCTGGAACTAGATTTATTTTAGAAACTTTATAAAAAGCTTACTAAGCAACTTGTGCCTTAGAACTAAGTAACTATTTCCACTGTAGAAAGTGAAAAATGTTTATTTTTATGTCAGCAGTGAAAAACTTTCTAATACTGATGGTGTTGCAGAAATTGATGCCACCAAGTCTTCACATCCCAAGAGAATTTGGCAGATTCTCTTCTCAGGTTCCATTCCAATCATGTAAACAAAGTGTCTGCCTTTTTCCATGACATCACGAAGACCAGAGAACAAGGGCCGGCCCCATGGCTCACTTGGAGAGTGCAGCGCTGGTAGCACCAAGGCTGTGCGTTCGGATCCTATATAGGGATGGCCGGTACGCTCACTGGCTGAGCATGGTGCGGACCACACCATGCCGAAGGTTGCGATCCCCTTACTGGTCAAAAAAAAAAGACCAGAGAACAATTTTTATTCAACTTAGATGACTTCTGAGGTCTTAGAAACTGTTATATCTACATGCCAACTTTAACTTTTGAATGTACATTTCTTCCAAGTTGAGTTTTACTCATCTATACTTTCCAATTTTAATTTTTGCATGCCATAAAGCTCACATAATACAATAAAAAAAAGTAATAAATAACCAAAAAACTCACCAGAGATTTAGTCATCCTTTGTTGCTCTTGTAAACCAATAGCACAATCTGGCAGCACAGCTGGGAAAAAAGAGAATGGAGTAGATTAAGGAGAGTACTGTTGTGGCTTGGCTCTAGATTCTCCTTCCCCAAACCCTACTTAATAGCTGAAAAAGACAAACAAAAAGCGTTCCTGTGAGAGAACAGTCCTTCACACCTCAATAAGGGGCAACAAAAACCCCATTAAAGATGCAGCTATAAGTACATTAATAGCTACACATTACACACACAACTTATTTTTGGGTCAATAAAAACATACATAGCCTACTGATTTAGCACAAATCAATATTACCTAAACATATAACTTAATACCTTAAACCAAAGAAAAACACATTGTGACATCACTAAAATTAGTGTTGTCAAAATAGTTTGGCTATATTAACTGTTACCCTATTAATATATTAAGTTCACACGACTCCAAAAAAGTGTTTCTATTACAACACATCTTACTTTTATGTGCCTAAATATCCGGATAGTGTGCATCTTGTAACCCAGCACATGTTGCCCATGATTATATAGGTAAAAAAAATATAATGTATATTTCTTCTGGTACACTGATCTCCCTGTACCCAGGCCATCATATACCATGCTTTGACAATAAGTTTGTCTTTGTCAGGTGACCTGCTTTGGACAGTGGCATGTTAGAAAATGTCATGCAAACAGGTTTGAAAAGTACTGGCCATTGGTGCTTGCCTTAAACAGTCATACTGTGAAGAAGGCTGGAGAGACACAGGGCCCAGCCAAGGGTCAGCACAAACCACAGGACATGTGAGTGAAGCCATCTTTAACCAAACAGCCTCAGTCAAGATACCATGTGACTAAATCCACATGTGTAATCAAGGGAACACTAGAATGAGAACTGCCCAGCTTAATGCACCCCAAGATATGGATCCATAGAACTTCAAAAAAAAATAAATAAATAAGATGGCTTAGTTTTTAAGCCATTGGGGTTTGTTTCTTACATAGCAAACACTGAGTGATACATCTAAGTCCCCCAAACTCAAACATATTTAACAAAATTATATGGGGGAGAAAGTCTTGAATTACAAGTCAAATACATTCAATATACCTTCATAACCATGGCTGAAGTTTTGAAAATCACAATGAATGTTAACCACATGTGTTTCAGTGAAGTTTCTAGTCCTAATAGAGGCTATTTGGATTCATAAAAAACAATTATTTGCACATCAGTAAACTAAGTCATAAGTTTTGTTTTGTATTGCTTTTTATTTCACATACAAGTTGTTTACTTTAAAAACATACAACATAAAATGGGTGTTCCTTATAAGTGAGTAATGCAGTATACCAGGATACTTTCAAAAGTTTGGGGAAAAATAGAATGGAAAGAGAATAGAAATCTTTCCGTAAAGTTTTTCAAGGACACTAGCATTTTAATTACATGTAAGAAACTGGTTTTGAGTAGAAGGAAGTGCAGTTTAATTTTCCCATTTTAAACAATGTAAAATTGCCTCCAATATATTCTGGCGAAAGTTATGATTTTAAAGAATAGTTTACTGACATTAAGTGGAAAATACATTATTTACCCTTTGAGGTAACATAATCCAAAGAAAGTACTGGAGTTAAAAAAAGGATAGAGATGTTTAAGGCAATGTATGTTAAAGCAATGTACGGTCTAAGTTGACTTCAGCATTACAGAAATAATCTCAAAAGTGAACAAATGCTTGTTTTGACTTAAATGTGGCTAAATGGAAAATGCTAACATCATCAAATCATGTGACCCTGGGCAAATCACATTTCCTCATATCGAATTATTTTCTTACAAGGTAGAAATATGGGGGAAACCATTCCTGAATAACCAGAAAAGAACTATGAAGACAGACAACCATCAGCACATCTCTAGATGCCAAATTTGGCTATAGGCTGGGTTTGAGAGAGCTCAGACACTGGGAACCATGAGGGAAGATTGAAGGAACTGGAGTGTGTTCAGAGAGCACTGCAGACAGATCCTCTTGGCTGTGACAGGTTATTCCTGCACCCCACAGAACACCTTCAAACCCTCTTCAATAAGTAACACCTCCTGGTCCTTGCCTCTCCTTCTCAGTCTGATTCACTTCTCCCTTCTGAAAGTTGGCCCAAGCCTTCCGATATCATCCAGTCTCAGATACCCACTGAATGAGGTATTAGCAGCCAACTCTGGTGCGCTCTAAGCACTAGACACAATCACTGTTTAGGGTGTGCAAAGCTAAGATCTTCACCTTCCTGGGACTCTCTTTGCCTCTGCTCTGAAGCAGTATTGAGAGGGTTCCGGCCACAATGATTCTCCCCCAGGTGGGATTCCTATTCACAGGACATCATCCTTCAAAGTTTGTCACACCTTCACTCCAAAGAGAATGGCACCAACATCCAGTGCCCCTATCTCCTTCCTAGAAGGCACTGTCCTGGAAAGAAGATTGTGTATCAACTTCTGCAAATTCAAACCAGGAGCGCCAGGCAGGCCGCACAGGGCGGGAGGGACCAGAAACGTGACTTGCTGAAGAGACACCGAGACACCCACGACCACAGCAGCCACAGAGTGACAGTCTGCACACACCTCACCTCTGGGATCTGGGGCGTTACACTAATGACAACACTCTCACGTTAAAGATGGTGAAATGAACGTCCCATAGGTCGGTACCAGGTTCCTGATGGCGGAGCTAGAACGTGACCTCCCCACACCTCCCAGGCTCGCTGTCTTCACACACCCCCACCCACGTTCCTGTCTCCACCTTGGACCTGAGCCCCCGTCCTGGGACATCTGGAACCTGCTTCTGCACACCCGGCAGCGCCCACCCGCCTTCCGGCAGCGCCGTCCTCTGACGGAGCCGTCTGGAACTGTCTGGAAAGCGCAGCCCGGCCGCCCCTTCCCCGGCCCAGGTCCGCGCTCACGCCGCACGTCAGGCCCCGCCCGCCCGCGGCCCACGGCGCTTCTGCCCCCCCAAGTGCCCGGACACCGTCCCGCTCCCCAGGGTCCCAAGGCCCGTTGGGCTCCTCTTTTATCCTCCACTCACCTTCAGGGACGCACAATCCAACCCCAGGATCTGAGGAGCAGCGGGGTGGCTTCCGCGCCATCCGGGATTTCCAAACAAAAGATGGCGGTGCGGGAGGAGCCGCACATGCGCAAAAATAACCCGGAAAAGCCTGCGCTTTTGTCTTGCGCTGGTGTCGTCATTGCAGGGAGAAATTACATTTCCCAGATTGCAGAGCGG
>NW_007734704.1:9137-10143 GCF_000696425.1 Galeopterus variegatus | reverse complement strand
TTTGTCTTGCGCTGGTGTCGTCATTGCAGGGAGAAATTACATTTCCCAGATTGCAGAGCGGGCGGAGCCCCACAAGTACAGAAGGAACTAGGAAGGCCTGCTTCGTACTCCTGTGCAGGTGATTTCATTGGAGGACGAGACTACGGTTCTAACAAGCTACTGCCATCATCCTTTAGGGACCTAAGGAGAAAATTTTATTTTCTCAGCAGGGATTCTTGCTACCAGGAGACCAGGACCTGATGGATCAAGACTGGTCTCTTTCCACGTTATTACGAAGTAGAATTCTGAGTCTTTATTAAATCCTGGTTTGACAACCTCGGGCATTGTGAGAATAATAGGGAAATCTGAATGTGGGCTAATAACAGCATGATATTAAGTAAGTTTATTTTTTTTAGTTGTCATATAGGTATTGCTATTATAGAAACCTTGTTTATTTTTGCAGATGCATTTTAGAGTATGAAAAAATCATGCATCTATTTTCGTTTAAATATTTAAAGAAATGAGAATGTAATATGGTAGCTCTCTTCCAAGCCATTAGAAAATGTTTGTTCTCATCCAATAACTAATTTATCTTCAATGGATTGTACTATACAGTTGGAAAAAGTTTGTCCTGTGCTACAAGATAAAGAACTGGTTATTAATACAATCTATTGACATGACCCTATTAAATTTTAATCCTACAGCCATTGTAGGGCAATGAGCCATGTATTTGCCACCTGAAACAGACTAATACTCAACAAACTCATAGTAACACAGCTAACCTGAGGTCTTGGTTTCTGTCTAATGTTGTGAACACCCTCTTTTCTCCTGGGTCTCCCTGTATTCTTACTAGGTACCACTTCCTTTACAGCAAGGGCACCTGATAACAGTGTGTTTCAGATTAACACCTCATTCACTTTAGGATTCATATTTTGAGTCTTGTCTGTACACAGAAGTTTTAATTCGATAAATCGGCAAGGCTGGTAATTAAGATTCAGATGGGAGTTCCAAAAGGAGGTCACCTCGA
>NW_007734704.1:6284-7720 GCF_000696425.1 Galeopterus variegatus | reverse complement strand
GATTCAGATGGGAGTTCCAAAAGGAGGTCACCTCGATCATTCTGACCCTAGAGAATCTGGTCCATGTCTGTCCTCTAGCTTCTGGCAGTGTACTGACAATCTTTGACATCCCTCGTGTTGTAGAATCATCACCGTGATGTTTGCCTTCATCTTCCCATAATGTTCTCACTGTGTGGTCTTTGTATAAATTCCCCCTATTTATAAGGACATCAATCATACTGGGTTAACTAATTACAACTGCAATGGCAGTATTGCAAAATAACATCACATTCTGTGGTAGTGTGGTTTAGAACGTTAACATATAAATTTGGGGAAGGGCAAACACAATTTAACTCATAATAGAGACATCACTAACTTCAGCAGAAGTTGTGAATGAGAGCACCTCCTCACTAAATGGAGTATAACAAGTCTCCTGTTGATACGAACAGAGACAGCCCATCACATTAGTCTAGATTTCATATTGGCTACTTGTATGGGTTTGCTTGGGCTGCCATACAAATCACCACAGACTGGGCAGCTTAAACAACATACACATATTTTCTCACAGTTCTGGAGGCTGGATGTTGAAGATCAAGGTGCTGCAGGATTGATTTTCTCTAAGGCTCTCTCCTTGGCTGGCAGATGTTTGCCTTCTCTCTTCCTCATCACATAGTCATCTTGTGTGCACAGTTACCTCTGGTGTGTCTATGTATGTCCTAATCCCCTCTTGTCATAAGGACGACAGTCAGACTGTGTTACACTTTCCTCTGTGTAACCGAGACAGAAAAAAGAGAAAGAAAGAATTCACACAAAGTACCATCAATGAGGCCTGGGGGGACTGCCACCCATCAGGGAAGCAGCAGCCCCGATCCAAAATCAGCCTTTCTTTTTATTGACAAGACAAGGAAGTTTCACANAATGTGACATTCCAGAATGTAATTTGTAAAAAGTTAGGTCAATTCACCAGCAAACAGCTTGTCCTTAATAAACATTTTCTTTTCCACATACTTCCTATAGCAATTTCCTTAGCATATTTAAACAGCATTCAAGCCATTTCCTTAACTGTCCAGAGCCATAGAGCCCGGCTGTTGCCTAAGAGCCTGCCTGTCCAGGGCCAAAGAGCCCGGTCATAGCCTGCCCAGGGTCATGAAGCCCTGCCAATAGCCCTCTGGTACTAAAGATATAAATGCTGTGACCTTTCCGCCCTTTTCTCCTTCTTACTGCTTGCACAGCCCTAGGTGTAGATCACCGCTTCATTGCTTTAGATAGCTGAGAAATGTTCCATTTCCCTGAACGATTTGCCCTGTGGTTTTTCCCAGAAAACATCTGCATACTTAATTATCTGCTGATTCCCTCCTGCTATCTATATAAACTGTGACCTTCTGGCTAATAAACGAGACTTGATCAGAATACTGTCTTGTCTCCATTTCTCACGTCTCTTGTCCCATCCAATTCCC
>NW_007734704.1:974-5284 GCF_000696425.1 Galeopterus variegatus | reverse complement strand
CCCCCCCCATTCCCCCCCCCCCCAGGGTCTGCATTGAATATCCCGTGGGTCGGGACACTTAACTTATCTTAAGAACAATCAGTAGGTTAAACACTCAATAGTCATTCAAGCAGGAATCAAATCAGCATCCTAAAACAGTCAAAGTACACAATCCCATCCCTAAACAGTGATTAGAATTGATTAGAAGGCTTTTGTCAACCTTATCTGTGGACTCTTGTCCCCTAGTCAAGAGCCTTTGGCTCATTCATTCATTACTTTAAAATCCTATTCTAAGATCAAAGGAGAATAAAGATTTCTAACCCACTACAAGATTGTTTTAGGGCCCAGACTCATTTTAACCTAACCACCTCTTTAAAGACCCTATCTCAAAATACAGTCAGCTTTTGAAGTTCCTGGGTTTAAGATTGCAAAATATTTTTTTTTTTTTGGGGGGGACAGAAATTAGCCCATATGGTAGTCAGGGTGATGTCTGTGTCATTACTAATATTTAGATAGATTATAGCTCTGCCCATCAACTCAGATACCTGGCCAGGCACCTCAAGCTGAGCAGGTCAAATTCTAGACTCAGACACACACTTTATTTGTGACCCCTCTCCTGGTGTTGGCACTGCTCTCTCAAGCAGAAATCGTGTATACCAAGATCACCACACTTCCCTACTTCCCACCTAGTGGTTGCTGCTGAGTTTCTCACTAAACAAATGTTTCTTCTTCTTTTTTCTTTTCTTTTCTTTCTTTCTTTCTTTTTTTTTGTACAAACTGTCCGTGTTCTGAAAAGTTTGTGAGGTCCTTGTCTAGCAAGATCTTGCATGGGTGTGGAGGGTTCCTTTGGGCAGGACTGCCTCCTTGGAGGATTGGTGGCCCTATGTGTCAAAATCTATTCTCTCTTGCTTCCTGCAATCAAGTGCCCTTGACTCAGAGTCATACACGGTGCTCTGAAAAGGACCATCCTGGTTTACATAAATAGGGACCTAGGGTTCCGGTCAGAGGGTTCGGGTTCGGGTTCAGGTTCGGGATAGATGGTTCAGGTTCAGGTTCGGGTTCAGGTTAGAGGGTTTGGAATCGGGTTTGGGTTTGGCTTAGAGGTTTCGGGTTCGGCTTAGAGGTTTCGGGTTCGGGTTCGGGTTCGGGTCAGAGGGTTTGGGTTCCGGTTTGGGGTTCAGCTTAAGGTTCGGGTTGGGGTTCAGGTTCGGGTTCGGGTTCAGGTTGGGGTTAGAGTTCGGGTTCGGGTCAGGGTCAGGGTCAGGGTCTGGGTTGGGGTCAGGGTCGCAGTCGGGGTCGGGGTCAGGATCGGGATCGGGTTCGGGGTTAGGGGTTGGGGTCAGGGTCGCAGTCGGGGTCGGGGTCAGGATCGGGATCGGGTTCGGGGTTAGGGGTTGGGGTCAGGGTCAGGGTCAGGGGTTTGGGGTTAGGGTCAGGGTCGGGGTCGGGTCAGGGTTGGGGTCGGGGTCAGGGTCAGGGTTAGGGTTAGGGTTAGGGTTATGGTTAGGTTTGGGGTTGGGGTTGGGGTTAGGGTTAGGGGTTAGGGTTAGGCAAGGGTTAGGGTTAGGGTTAGGGTTTGGGTTTAGGTTGGGGTTAGGGTCAGGGTTAGGGTTAGGGTTAGGCAAGGGTTAGGGTTAGAGGGTTAGGGTTAGGGTTAGAGTTAGGGTTAGGCAAGGGTTAGGGTTAGGGATAGTGTTAGGCAAGGGTTAGGGTTAGGGTTAGGGTTGGGGTTGGAGTTAGGGTTAGGGTTAGGGGTTCGGGTTAGGCATGGGTTAGGGTTAGGGTTAGGGTTGGGGTTGGAGTTAGGGTTAGGGTTAGGGGTTCGGGTTAGGCATGGGTTAGGGTTAGGGTTAGGGTTACGGTTGGGGTTGGGGTTGGGTTTAGGGTTAGGGTTAGGGTTAGGGTTAGGGTTAGGGTTGGGGTTGGGGTCGGAATAACATGAGCTCCAGGAATAGCAGCACAGACGGGCAGGAGGAGAGAACCATGGAAGAAAGGCGGGAGGGACAGTTCCCGGAGGTCCCCAGAGGTCCCCAGGTGGAGAGTGATGATGGATCCACACCCTGCCCCGTACTGGGGAAGCACAGAGGACACCATGTTAACTCTGGGTGTGGCAGTCCAGGGTACGGACCCCTGCGGAAAATCCTCAAGAGGGAGACGACAGGGGAGTCCGGCCTTCAGCGGCTCCTGGAGAGTCGGTTCCCATCTCCACTTTTCCTCAGTCAAACATGAGTCCGACAAGGTGAGGATGGGCCTCTGGATGTTTAGCAGCCCAAGACCGTTTTCTTAGCAGTCTATGGGGGGTGGGGGGGACGTCTTCCACTTCGATGAAGACATAAACTCGGACAGGGGACTGGGCCCTGGTGATGGCCACGGGGGATCGTACCCACCCCGACTGCTCCGAGATGGCAGTGTACACAGACGGCGCCCAGGAGGTATCGTCCAGAGCACCAGATTGGTCCCAGAGGCGTTCAGCTGTGGTGACAACAGCTGCCCTAACTGGGACAGTGCACGTGCGCAGACGACACCGCGCACAGAGGACACGCGGCCCGCACCGGGCTGTCAGCCGTGTCCCCGCAGCCGCCGGTGCGCGGCGCTCAGAGCCGCCGACGGGAAGCCGCGGTCGCGGGGTGTGCTCTCCGTGGCGCCTCCTGGTGGCCCTGCCTGCAGCTGCTACCCCCAGGCCGCCCACCCGGACAGGAGCGCACGACCGGCCGCTCTCCACTCCCTGTTCCCGCCCCTCTGCGGCCGATGACAGCGGGTTCCAGTGACACGGCGGATTCCCACGGGCGCTCCAGATCGGTGCAAGGGGGTCCGCGCTGGCGAGGCGCCGAGCACAGCCGTGGCGGGGGGGATCGACCTGCGTGGGCTGTCGTCGGCCGATGGTCCTGGCGGTTCCTCGGCGCAAGGCTGGCAGGCACAGTCCGCGGCGTGACAGTTCTGACCGTGGAGCCATGTGCTATTAAAGCCACTTTAAATGACAAATGGCAAACTTGGGAAAACATTTGCAACAATTTCTACTCATAAAGACTAACACCTTTAATATATGAAGATAACTCAGATTCATAAAAATAAATGCTAATTTTCAAATTGAAAAATGGGCATTGCTCATTAATAAACAATTCACAGAACTGCAAATTACTAGTAAGTACTTGATATGTCATTAGTAATCAAAGAAACAGAGCAAAAATACAAGAAACATTTTTTACTCTTCTAATTCGTGACAGCTTTTAAGTAATATGCTAAATGATTGTATAGTCAGAACAGCATTCTCAGACACAAGGTTGGTAAGCCTTAGGCAACATTTTTCTATGCAAAAATAGAACATTTTTCTTAGCAACATATAGCAACACCTTTAAATTTCTTTAATGCAATAATTCTAGCTCTGGCAATCTATTCTAATAAAATTTTAAAAAGTAGGGCAAAGTTTACCCTAAAACTTATGATAAAAACAAAATGGAAAGACTGGAAAACAAAATAAAAACAAACAAAACTCTATTTCAAATCTCCAAGCTTATAACTTTTCATGGAGTTTTCCCAGAATATTTTTCTTCCTTCTCACAGTCCCATAGGTCCAGTTTCTTGCTCTATTCTCATTTAATCTAACATTATCGGCCCATACTTCATTATGGGTCAATACATTTTCCTACATTGAAAATAATTCGCATTCTAATTTATGTTTATGTTAATATCAGATCAATGTCTTCTTCCTATTTTATTTTATTTTATTTTTAACCAGTGAGGGGATCACAACCCTTGGCTCGGTGTGGTCTGCACCACGCTCAGTGAGCACACCGACCATCCCTATATAGGATCCGAACCCGCGGCCTCGGTGCTACCAGCGCCGCACTCTCCTGAGTGAGCCACGGGGCCAGCCCCGACCCCCTATTTCTGACATATTAAAACTCTTTGCACACACTGCAAACTCCTTTTAAGTGGATTCTCTAGTCTCTTGTTATTTGAATCCAAATTAAAGGGGGTGCCTAAATTGTTCAAAAGTACTGTAAAAAGAGCAAAATCCTGTTACTTTAGACAGCAACAGTTCAATGTCATGAAAATATTACCTTTTCTTATCCTTATTTTGCAAAAGCTAAAGTCATCAATTCAGTTATATTCACACATTTAATAGAAAACTGATATTACCCTGTAATCAGGAAAAGGTTTAAGATCCTTTCCCTTAAAATGGCATGTTTTTGAGAAAGCACAGTAATGATACTAATAACTATAAAAATTTGTAGGGCTTAAAAATCCTTAGTTCTTCCTCTTCTTGGAAAAGGCTTTTTGCTCTCTTTTGGTGAAAATAAAATGTTAATAAGAAATAATAATGGGCATGA
>NW_007734704.1:0-679 GCF_000696425.1 Galeopterus variegatus | reverse complement strand
AATCAAAAAGTGACACAGGAAACGTAAGGTCAGCTGCATCAAGAGGTACTTCTCACAGCATAGTGCCTTTATTACGTATTCTAAACTCATTCAACCATGGTACAATAGAGATGTTTCTTGAAGTAAATAACATGGCTTATTCACTTTACAATTCATGAAATTACTGAGCCCTCGCTGTGCCATTGAACAACTTTTATCCCTCTCTTCTTTTCCATAACGTAATTGTTCCAGGACTCACTAAGAGTCTGGATGTCCCGTGACTAAGCTGAAGCGTTCCACATTGTGTGTACCCAGCAAAGCCCCAGAAGTTGCAATCTGTCTTCCCATTAATGTTCCCCTACTTTCAGGGCTCCTTCCTTTCTCCTTTTAGCTTCTATTCTTTGTTTAGCAATGTGCCAGGCATTTTACAAACATCTAATTTGGCCAACCCCTCTTATAGGTATGCAATCTGAGGCTCAGAAAGCTCATAAACTATATTCAAGTTCGTAATACCTTCCAGCTGGTAATAAACGGTATATCACAGGTTGCTTTGCCTTAAAGCTATATTCATTCAGAGTGACCAGAAGGAAATCATTTTCATAATTGTTTTCAGTGGTTTATTGTTTCAATGGGTTCCACTGAATTGGTATTAGGATGAACATTTAATTGCAAATAAGCCAGTCTGGTAAATTTTTCCTTA
>NW_007734703.1:43226-88794 GCF_000696425.1 Galeopterus variegatus | reverse complement strand
ACATGAGGCATGAAGCCAGGGGCAGGACCCCTGCCCACAACCACTCACACCACCAGCACCTTGGGGCCCCACCCATGAACCTGAGGATTGGAGCCAAGGACCAGACCCCACTCCCACATACCAGCACACCACCAATGCCTAGGGGCCCACCCGAGGACCTGGGGCTAGCAGACAGGTACCAAACCCCCTTCCCACAATCAGACACACCACACCAGCGCCTCGGGGACCGCCTGGGGACCTGAGGAATGGAGAAGGGGACTGGACCCCCTTCCACAACCAGGCACACTGCACCAGTGCCTCAGGGCCTGTGCTGGGACCTGGGGCATGGAGAGGGGGACCGAACACACCTCCTACAACCAAGCACCCACGCCAGCGCCTTGGGACCTGCCCGGGGACCCGGGGCATGGAGAAGAGGACCAGATCCCCCTCCTACCATGAGGCACACCGCACCAGTGCCTTGGGGCCTGCCATGGACCCAAGGCATGGAGAGGGGACCGAAACCCCCTCCCCCACAGCCAGGCACACTGCGCCAGCACCTCGGAGCGTGCCTAGGGACCCAGGGTATGAGCTGGGGACTGAACCCCCCTCCCACATCCAGGCACACTGTGCCAGCACCTCAGGACCCACTCGGGGACCTGGGGCATGGAATCAGGGATCGGACACTCTCCACAACCAGGCACACTGTCAGCACCACGGAGCAGGCCAAAAACATCTCCTCCATGTGGGTGGCCCACCACAGCCACTATGATAACCATGGCTGCCGTGAAGGCAGCTAGACGCCACAACCACCACACAGATGGTCCATCAGCCACTGGAGTGAGCTGACACAAGGAAAGTCACCAGAAGAGATAAAGAAAGGAGGAGGATGTCTGTTTCCACAGAGCCCATTTCATAGTGACGGAAGAGACATCTGCTCTATGATAGTATTGGGGGACCTGATCACACCTCTCAGCATTGGACAGATCATTTGGGCAGCAAATCAACAGAGTAACCATTATTCTTTCAGAGGAAGAGAAGAAATCTAGGATGATTAGAGGGGGGAGGGGAAGAGGAAGAGGGAAGGGGCGGGATTGGACAAGGGGCATAAAGAATAATTACAATTTGTAACAATATATATGCTAGTAATATTGATTCGATCAACATATCTCAATGTTGAACCCCAAAAATATTTATAATCAATTTTGATTCAATAAAAATTTTTAAAAAATAAAATAAAATAAAATATTCTTTTACAAAACAAAAAGAAACAGAATGTAGTACAGGGGAGGAAGAATAATGACATTTCAGCTGAAACCTGAAAAAGAAACTTAGTCATGAAAAAATCAGGCAAAAGAGCATATCAGGTATAGGAAATGTAAACTGCAAAGGTTTTGTGGTGGGAACAAACTTGCAATATTCATAGAATACAGAGAAGACTAACACTGATGGAATATGTGAAGGGGGCTTATTGTATACGATGAATTGAGAGAAGTAAACAGGGACTAGATCATATAGTACTCGCTAGGCCATGATAAAGAATTCAGTCTTGGGCGAGCCCGGTGGCGCACTCGGTAGATTGCGGCGCTTGGGAGCGTGGCAGCGCTCCCACCGAGGGTTCGGATCCCATATAGAGACCGGNGAAGGGCCATAATAATCATATACATTGTATATTGACAAAATAAAAATTAAAAAAAAAATGTAACGTCAGCTAAGGTGGGGCCACTGGAGCTCAGGTGAAGAGGAGGAGAGACCTACAGAGTGCATGAAGGCGGGAGAAGACACGATGAGAGAAAGAAAAAGCTGTTCTCAGCGTTTCAGGCTGCGGCTGCTTTAATGCTGGATCACATGGATCAGGAGGCAGCCGAAGCCACAGCTGTGCCCTTTAGATGGAGTTATGTGGAGGCAGCAGGGGAGAAGAGGACTTTGATGGCCCCCAGGACAGCAAGACCACTAATAGGGTTCCCATGGACCCACGCAGGAGCGAGGAGCCAGAACAGCTGAAAAAGGGGAGCTGCTCAGAGGCCAGTGAGTCATCACAGGGGATCAGTGCAAGGCCCATCCCATGGGAACTGTTTGGAGCATGGACAGTGGGGGAGATGGGCCGACCAGGAGAACACTGGGACACAGCAAGGGCAGTCGATCTGCCCCCCAATCAGCACAGGGCCACTCAGAGGAGACTGGTCAGGAATGCAGAATTGCATGGGGTGCAGTTTGATGAAGAAACTCAGGCCCAGATCAGAGATTCTACACAACCCAGGTGCACTGGGTTGCTGGAGAGCCAGAAGTACCTATAAGATCAACCATTAAACCCTGAGCTGCACAAAAAGCCTTCCCTAGGGAAACAGCAGCAAAGCAGCAATTTAGCTCAACCACACAGGGCTCAAGTGCTGGTTCCCACAGGAAGTTCTCCCATGTTAGAAGTAAGCAAAGGACAAAAAACTAGTTCCAGCCCAGGCACACCACAAGTGCCTTGCAGCCCACCAGGGGACATGAGCATGAAGCCAGGGGCAAGACCCCCGCCCACAACCACTCACACCACCAGCACCTCAGGGTCCCACCCAGGAACACAAGGATTGGAGTCAGGACCAGACCCCACTCCCACTTACCGGCACAACATCAATGCCTAGGGGCCCACCCAGGGACCTGGGGCTAGAAGCCAGGGACTGGACACCCTTCTTACAACCAGGCATGCTGTGATAGTGCCTCAGTGCCCCACCTGAGGGCACAAAGCATGAAGAAGGGGACTGGACCTCCCTCCCACAACCAGGCAAACCACGCCAGCACCTCAGGGCCCAACCAGGGACCCAGGGTATGGAGCTGAGGTCCAGACCCCCCTCCCACAACCAGGCACTCCATGCCAATGCCTTGGGGCCTTCCTTGAGACCCAGGGCACGGAGAAGGGGACTGGACCACCCTCCCATAACCAGACACACTGCACCTGTGCCTCAGGGCCCACCCTGGGACCTGGGAAATGGAGAAGGGGACTAGACCCCCCTCCCACAACCAGGTACACCATGCCAGTGCCTTGGGGCCCACCCAAGGACACAGGACATGGATCAGGGGACTGGACCCCATTCCCACAACCACGCACCCTGTGCCAATGCTTTGGGGCCCATGCTGGGACCTAGGGCATGGAGAAGGGGACCAGACTCACCTTCCACAACCAGGCACACCATGTCAGTGCCTTGGGGCCTCCTCAGGGATGTGGGGCATGGACAAGGGGACCGGACCCACCTCCCACAACCAGGGACCCCACACCAGCACTTCAGGGCCCACCTAGTGACCTGGGATATGGAGCCTGGGACTGGATCCCCCCTCCCACAACCAAGCACCCTGTGCCAGCACCTCAGGACCTACCTGGGGATCCGGGGCATGGAGAAGGGGAATGGACCCCCCTCCCACAACTAGGCTCACCACGCCAGTGCCTTGGGACCCACTCGGTGACTCAGGGCATGGAACCGGGGATCGGACACTTTCCACAACCAGGCACACTACCAGCACCACAGAGCAGGCCAAAACATCTCCTCCATGTGGGTGGCCCACCACATCCACCACGATAACCATGGCTGCCATGAAGGTGGCTAGATGCCACAACCACCACACAGATGGACCACCAGCCACTGGAGTGAGTTGACACAAGGAGAGTCACCAGCAGAGATAAAGACAGGAGGAGGATGTCTGTCCCCACAGAGCGCTTGCCCTGGGACCTGGGGCATGGAGAAGGGGAATGGATCCCCCTCCTACCACCAGGCACACTGCACCAGCGCCTCAGGGCTTGCCTAGGGACTCAGGGTAAGGAGCTGGGGACTGGACCCCCCTCGCACAACCAGGCACAGTGTGCCAGCACCTCGGGACCCACTCGGGGACCCAAGGCTTAGATGTCCCCAGGGATCGGACTCTGTCCACAACCAGGCACACCACCAGCACCACGGAGCAGGCCAAAAACATTTCCTCCATGTGGGTGGCCCACCACAGCCACCACAGTAACCATGGCTGCCACGAAGGTGGCTAGATGCCACAACCACCGCACAGATGGTCACCAGCCAGTGGAGTGAGTTGACACAAGGAGCAGTATGATCATCAGAGATGAAGACAGGAGGAGGATGTCTGTCTCCATAGAGCGCATTTCATAGTGACGGAAGAGACATCTGCTCCATGATTGTATTGGGGGACCTGATTATGCCTGTCAGCATTGGACAGATCATTGGGCAGCAAATCAACAGAGTAACCATTATTCTTTCAGAGGGAGAGAAGAAATCTAGGGTGATTAGAGGGGGAAGGAAGGGGGAGGGGGTGGGATTGGACAAGGGGCATAAAGAATAATTGCAATTTGTAACAATATATATGCTAGTGATATTGATTTGATCAACATATCTCAATGTTGAACCCCCAAAATATGTATAATCTATTTTGATTCAATAAAAATTAAAATTAAAAAAAATAAATAAAAATAAATAAAAGCAGAAACCATGAAATGATTGATACATTCTACTGTGTCAATCAAATACAAAGAATGGGAGGAGGGGGTCCTGGGACAGACTGCTGAGCATGTCACTGTCAAGAGTTCACCATCTAATCATTTGTGTTCAGGGAGAATCTGATTTTCACGTCTCCACTTCTCACTCCCTACCTCCTCAGAAGCACCGCCTGGTGGAAACCTACACAAATTGTTGCCGCAGCTGACACCAGGGAAGACTTGTCCTGGTCCCGAGCTTCAGTCCTTCATCCCCACAGCACAACCACGAATCAGAGTGTAACCCTTACCTGATGCTTCACATCTATGGATTAAGTGTCTGGGGCACATGCACCACACTTGCTTTATTTTAAAACTCTCTCTGTGAATGTGGTCTGACATGCCATCAACATCGAGCAAAACATTTGGGAAGACGACTGGGAAGTGTGCCTTGAAAGTAGATCCAGCTGCTACCATTGGACTCTAGGGCTCTGGGGCAAGTGGTTTATTCCTTCTGGAGTCCGTGCCAGGTGGACACACACGCACACGCGCACACGCACATGCACATCTCTGTATCTGTACTCTTTATCATTGGAAGTACAGTAATTGGTATTTTGTTGATATTTAGTTTAGAAATCCATTTATATATTTTGTATCATTTTTCCACCTCTGATCTTTTGCCTAAACAGGAAGAGAATGTGATGAAAACATTTTATTCTAAACACCTCTTGAGTGAACAGTTCTTGCCAACTTCCTCTGCAACCCACTCCACACAAGTGGAGACAGGAGGGACTTGGGTGAATTTCTCAGACATCTGTTGGGTGATTTCTGTGCACAAGGCCAAGCACTAGGCTAGGGTAGTAACCTGCCCCTAACACAGGGTCGTGGCAATAGCTTTTGAACAGTTGAGAACATATACGTTTCTATGTTCATATTTACTTTGGAGTTAATGTTAACTTTTAAGACCACTGGCCAGAAATCCACACTGGTGGAGAAACAGCTTGCACCCCACTGCTGGTACAGCTGCCAACTATCTTTCTTCTATAATTTCGAGAAGCCAGCGGGGCAGTTTGGGGGTTAACATCAGTACATGCTTTTAAAGCAAAGTGGAGAGAAGAAAAGAAGTGTGTGCTTGCTCCTGCATTCACCACTGAGCAGAGACTTGTCTTTGCCATAAGCCACTTGTTCCTCCTGGCACCTGGACACAGGTGATACTCCTTATTCCCTGACATTTTACCTCCTGAAAATAAATTCCTCCAAAATAAGCCGGTGGTGAGGCAAAGACCTTCCTGGTATCAGCAGGTCTACGGTCTGCACATTCCTCGAGGTTCCTGCATGACAGGAAGGGCTCAGCAGGAATCCCCCAGCTGGGACCCTTTGTGGCCACCCTGCGCAGTGGCTGAAGGTGACACATATCATCAGCACCAGCTCCAGGTTGGAAGCCAACCTGATGGCCCATTCTAGGGTTAAGATGACGGTGTGACCCAGGATAGCGGGTTTCCACGCAGCTGAGGGGGCCTGGATCAACAAATCTGCCCTCGTGCAGGTCGGCTTCCCTTCAGCTCCATCCCACTGGAGAAGCAGACATCCTCCCCCAGGCCCCTCCCCAACTGGCTTGTGTCTTCTTCATCTCCATGCCACTATGCAAGGGGGTGCCCAGGCCCTGGCCAGGGTGGACTCCCTCTGCAACTCAGCTGGACTGAATGAGGCACCTGCCCTATCCATGCCCTGGTCCTCTCAATTGTGTCTTTTAGTCTTCTCCACTCAGTTCTGACCACCCTGTGGCAGGAGTGTGATGGGGGGTCACAGCCCATGTGTCCCCATATCTGCAGCATGCCTTCCGCAGAAGGATTCTTGCCTTTGCCTTGCAGTCCCTTCATGCGTGGGCCCACATTGCTTATGGCCTCCCTGGTTTCTCTGGCGTGGGCCCTGACCAGGCTGAGCCCTCTCCATGCGTGTGGTCCAGCACCCACACCTGCTGGGCTCACTTTCTCTGCAACCTGATCTGCAACATCCAGGTCCTGGCCTCCCGGTGGCTCAGACCTCCTGTGCTCTCCTCCTGGGCTCTGCCTGCCCAGTCTGCAGAGCCCCTGGGCTATGCCTGCTCACCATCCAGGCTTATTCCTTAGACCAAAGGTGCTTTGGAGGCTGTAAGAATCATGCCAGGGTTTCTTAAAATGCCAGTTCTCTGATTACAAAGTCTTTGTGGGCCTGTAAAATCTGCCTGTTCGTAGGCTCTAAACTACCCTGAGAAACACTGGACTCATCTGCTGGGTTTTCCACCCCAGCTGCCTCTGTGAGCAGGGCTATGCTGGGGTGCTGGCACCCTGCAGACACCGCCCGGTCCAGCAGGGATGTGGGTCTTGGGATCTGTGCTCTGCCTTCTGCTGTTTACCGCCAAGTTTTCCCAGCTTGTAGCCAGACTCTGGGGGAGAAACGAAAGTTTTAATCATGGCCAATGTCCTTACTCAGAGAAGGAATGACTGTAGAATCTCCAGTTCACACAAGTCAAAAAGTAAAATCTAATATAGTAGGTGCTGAAACAAAATAAATCAGAATGTTTGAAGGAGCAGGAATGTTGAGTCTAAAGTAAAGGATTTAAATGGAACAGGACTAAATATAAATTCTCAATTGTAGGTTGAAAGAATCAATTATCCATACACAGCATGAAGTTGCTTGCACTTGGTGACCATTAGGTATTAAAGACGACAGAGGGTGCAGGTGGGATATGAGATGCCAGGACGAAGATGGGTCTGAACCACAGCTTTGGGGACTGACCTCCCACAAGACTGCTGGCACAGAAACCAGCTGCACAGCTACCCGGCTACATAGCAGAAGCCACCACTTCGAGCTGACCATGTCTGGACACTGCGTTCCCACTTCAGGGATGCAGTATTACTCTGTGAGTGTCTAGACGCAGCCCCGGGAGCATGGGGCACCTGGAAGACTTCTTAGGCAAAGACAGGGAGTGACTTGGGATGTTTATTTTGGAAAAGACAAAACGTAGAAAGACTGCAGAGTATTTCTGAATTATGTAAAGGCTGCTCAGATAGAAAAAGGAATATATTTGTTCTGTGTAATTGCAGGATATATACAAAAGCAAGAAGTGATTACCTGGTTCTGGTTATCCTCAGAAAAAAATTAGCATTTGCGGAGGTATCTGTAGTTAACCTCAAGTAATTGGGTCAGAAAAGCACCAAAAAGCAATATCAGGCTTTGCAAAGTGCTTTATGTTATGTCCGAGCCACAGTCTGTCTCTGCAATGCAGCCCTCCTTTGCTTTTTTTCCCACACATCCTTCATTAAAGGCAACACAGCCAACCTGTTTGGTAAATTCTTTTGCATATGCTCCATTTAGGTAATGAAAATTGAGTCCTACTTTTTTTGGTATGTTTTACATTTTTTAAAATTAATTTTTATTCTATACTATTTTCACGGGAGAAAATGTATGACATCCCTACAACATCTTCCAGGGGTCACCTTCCACTGTCCAGCAGAGCCGCCGTGAATGGGCTGGAGCCACCTCCGGACCAGATGGCCAGATCCTTCTTTCCGAGACAGTCTGTTGTAAAGGTCCTCCTTGATTAACCCTTAATTGTGGAATCCAGAAACGGCAACTTTCTGACCAAATGGACTCAAATGAAGCATTGCGTTCCTAGCCAGGATTTCTTAGCAACCATTTCACCTACATGTCCCCTTTCAGTGCTCAGAGGAAAGAAACGCAGGAGGAATATGGTGGGGGCTTCACCTCAGGTCAGTAGTGCAATCTAAGGGTGGCCCCAACACGGAGTCCACTCAGCAACAGTGAGGGGACACCTATGTGGCCGATGGCGTTGGTTTCAGGACCACAAAATTCTTCTCCCATCACATAGAAGAAGGCATGGATTTTATTTCATTTTCAAAGTTTTACCTAAATATCTTTAAAAAAACATCTGATGGTGCTCTAAAATGTGAAGTAATACACTAGACTATTTTTGTCTATAAAAAACAAAAAGTGAGAAACAGGAGTGTTGTGTGTACCTGAAGCAGACCGGGAATGGCACAGCATGAAATCTGGTGTATTTTCTTGCTTGAATAGATCCCTGTTCTGCAAAATAAGGCACACTCAACCCTCTTTTGTATAAGATACAAAATATTAAGCACAAGCAAATTTCTCTGGAGCAAGTTTTTAACATGTAGGAATCCTCGAAGGAGACTTTCATTTCTAGAGTTTCGATTGTAAAAATTACCATGTAGGTGACTATTGAGTTTTTCTTCTCCTGTGGTGATGGGTTTTGTGTGCCTCAACACAGTCTCCATGTGCGTCTGAACCCAGGACTAGCAACTCTGAGGATTACTTTAGGTCACCTCTCAGTGATGGGCGTTTCAGTGAGTTGGCATGTGTGCCTTTGGGAAGATGAAACCTGACTGAGCCCTTCTCTCCTCCTCGCAGCCGGGATGTGACCTGTAAATGCACTTTGCTGATGGAAATGAGTGTGCACGAGGATGGAATGACTGCGGCATGTTTGCTCTGACAGATGACCGTCCTCTGTACTTGGTTAACCCTAGAGACTGAACGGACAGGGCGTGGTGGGGACTGGAGGATGTCCTGCAGAACTGCGAGTGATTCTGAAGGAAACATTTCTTCAACCTCATCAAAGTGGAGCTGGTGAGGCCATGGTAGGTAATTAATTGAGAAGATAATTGTACTTTTTCATCAGCATTTTCCCTTCCCCATCAATGTCCATGGTCACCAGACCTGTTGGGCCTTGTCTCAGAGCAGGGCTGACTGTACTGCTTTTAAACAGAAACGACCTGAAGACACCCTTCTCTCAGGCTTTCTCTTTAAGAAATGTGGGTTTTTAGAGGAGATTATGCCGGGGAGAGAATCAAGGAGCTGGCCTCTGAGTGCAGCACCACGATGCTGGGAAGGGGCTGGCCGTGCCCCCCAGGGCAGGGCTGCTCAGAGTCTGCTGTTCAAGGACTGGGTGAAGTTTCCTTGCGGGGGTGAACCCTCGGGGCTGGGTCCCCGCCCTGTGCAAAGGTCTCTCACCCTGGCTGTTTGGGATTTAGTGCTACTTGGGATTCAGAGCAGCCTGCCTGAGGTGGGCCTTGCAAGAAGGAGGCCATCATTCCAAGGATCAGAAGTTCTCCCTCTGCATACCACATCCCAAATAAGCTGATGCAAAAGAATAAATCAATATGAGCGATGACAGGAGACAGCGTTGGCTGAACTGTCCCATGAGAAGGTGCCGGGGTTGAATTATTTCTTCTGGGCATTGAGGAAAATAATATATAGCCATATATCAAAGATATAAATTATCCATTAAGATCTTCTGAGATTTGACTACTATCAAATTGATTCCTATTGATTCTCACAGCCAACATGTCTCCCCATGAGGACAAAAACCAAAGAGACGGGGTTCAAATGCTGCCTCCCACTAAAAGCTCATCCAGGCTGAGGGTGTTACAGTATTTCACCCACCTGAGCTCAACTTTCTTATCATCAGGAGAGAAAATTATAATTATAAATGCAAAGTTATGAAAATGAGACAAAAGTACATGTTTTGGTATACATGACACACTCAGTAATCAGTCATTTCTGTCCTCCCTTGTCCTGTCTGGACTCTTGTCGCGTCTGAGTTGATCTGGCTTCTGCTGATGCCATCACCTCCAGTGCATTTATGTGAGCTGCCTCCAGTGCATTTATGTGAGCTGCCTGGGGTCTTCCTGAAGCATGGCTCCAAGTATACAATTTCCTCCCATAAAACCCTTGATGACCCCCGACTCTCTACCAATCAGGAGAGAAAACAGCTTGCCCTTGTGTTGGAGACCCCTGTGGCAGAGCTCCCAGGTTCTTTCCTGCTGACTGCCCCCAGCAGAATGGGCTCCCTGGAGCTTCTGACCGCCGCGTGAGCCTGTGGCTCTCGTCCTGAGGTCCCATTCTGGATTTTTCAGGTGCTTCCTTGGCTCGATTTGCTGAAGCTCTGCCTGTCCTTCAAGGCTAGTTTGGTTGTTCTCTGCAGAAAGGCTGACCCATCTTGCCTTTCTGATGCTGTTGCCTTTGCATTTAGCTGGTAGTGGCTTTCAAACTACACACTATGTTATTCTGTAGGGTGTTTTATCTTTCCACTGTGACTAGATTATAAGTACTCAAGGTTAATGTCTCCAGTTTATTCTTCCTTATAATCCCACAGTGTCTTGCCCGTAACAGACTCTCAATAAATATCTGCTAAGTGCAATTCAGATCCGTTAAGCTGAACAAAGACAAACAGCTCTCTTATGTGGCAATGACAACTAAATGATCAGTTAGCCCAATTTATTGGCCATTGAGGCAGGTCACTGATTAATCAATGGGAGTACAGGGCTTTCCATGGATCATTGGGATAAAAGAAATGACCGACATTCACACACTCCTGGCCCCATTCATGTACAGACAAGTCTTATTTAAGATGGGAGCTAAGAAAACAGACATTATTTTCAGAGCACTTGGAAAGGAAAACACTGGCTAAGAAGCCCAACTCACTTGCAGACGATCAGCACTAAATTATATTCCTCTCATGATTCCCCATACACACTCCATAATTGTATATTCAAAGCAAATGCATTATTTAAACAATAATATACTCTCTATTAGTTCCTCGCTTTGGGTTAATGGTTGGCTAAAGCAATTATAGAGCCCCAGGGAGGAACTTGCAGAAGAGGAACCAAGATGCACCACCAATAATATGTGCCTCTTCTTTATTGCAGTAATTAACGATTTTTATATAGTGTGCTAAGGGATTGTAAGAATGTTAAGGACACTGTAATGACCAACAATTTTCTCTTATGCTAATGTAGGAAAGAGGACAAGATGAGGCATCATCGGACTGCACAGGATACCTAGCATAGCTCACATTTTCATTTAACATTCCTTCAAGGAACTTGCACACAGTGCTATGATTGTCAAGAAGCCACAGTATTAAAACATAAAAATTAGCTTCAAGGTAGGGGCAAAATATTAGAAATATGTGAGCAGCACAAAATCCACTCTGTGGATATGACAGAGTATGCTCGGGAAGTTCTCTGAAAATGCTGGCTGGAGTGCACAACTGAAGCAGGATTTAATGATAGAGATAGAGGGTGTTTTTTAATAAGAAATTTAACTCACTCAGGCTGTGCAAGTTATGTGAGTTCCAGTGAGTGTCTTGCAAAGCGATGTCCCAGGCTTTGGTCCAAGCCTCATCCTCCTCTCTGTCCCCAGCCACACCCTCCTGAGCCTGGTGTCTGCTGTCCCAGAGCCCTGCCCCTGCCTCTCTCCACATCCCTTACCTGCTCGTCCTGCCACCCACAGCCATGATCCACATTCCTTGTGTACACAGCCTCCTTGTCCTGAACCCCCCAATGGGCTATCCTCTGCTGCCCAGACCATATCACTTGTCCTGGAATTTCTTCCAAGCCCTTTGTATTAGTCCATTTCTGCTGTTTATAACAGAACACCTGAAACTGGGTAACATAAAGAAATGAAATTTGTTTTTTATGGTTCAGAGGCTGGGAAGTCCAAAGTCCAGGGAACACAGCTGCTGAGGGCCTCTTGTGGGTGGAGACCCTCTACAGACATGCAGAGAATCATGTGGTGGGAATGGGCTAAGGGAAAGAAAACCTTGTCACTCACTCTCCTTATACAGCCACCAGAACCATGCCCATAACATCCCATTAAACCATCAACCCATTTCTCCATAAATGGGTCAATCCATCTGTAGGACACAGTCCTCATGAACCAATCACCTCTCCAAGGCTCCACCTTTCAAATGCCATAGTAGAATTTCCCACCCTCCTTACACTCTTATGATGGGGGTCAGATTTCCAACACATGAGCTTTTAGGGGACACATTTCACCTGCAGCACCTTTCCCAGGCTGACCCCAGCTCAGTTGACTCTACAGTCACCCAGACCATACATCATGCCTCAGCTTGTGGCACAGACCCTTGATTTGAGCATGGAGGCCATGACGTCTGTTGAAAAAACCATACACACATGACAAGGGTTTAATATCCAGAATATGCAAAGAGCTCAGACAACTTTATAGCAAAAAACCAAATAATCCAAATAAAAAAGGGGCAAAGGAGCTGAATACATATTTCTCAAAGGAAGACATACAAATGGCCAAGAGGTATATGAAAAATGCTCAATATCACTAATAATCAGGACATGCAAATCAAAACCACTTTGAGGTATCACCTCACCCAAATCAGACTGGCTATTATAAAAACGACAGAGAGTAACAAATTCTGGTGAGGATGTGGAGAGAGAGGAACACTCCTGCACTGTTGGTGGGACTGTAGATTAGCACAGCCATTGTGGAGAACAGTATGGAGGTTCCTTAAACAACTACAGATAGAACTGCCATACGATCCAGCAATCCCACTCCTGGGGATATACCCAGAGGACTGGAAAACATCAGGTTGAAGGGACACCTGCACTCCGATGTTCATTGCAGCTCTATTTACAATAGCCAGGTGATGGAACCCACCTAAATATCCATCAATGGATGACTGGATAAGGAAATTGTGGTGTATACACACAATGGAATACTACTCAGCCATAAAAAGGAGTGAAATTCTACCATTTGCAGCAACGTGGATGAACCTGGAGAAAATTATTCCAAGTGGAACGACCCAGGTGCAGAAGGAAAAATACCGCATGTTCTCACTCATAACTGGGAACTGAATCCATAAATAAAGAAATGAGCAATAAAGAGAGACAGAGAGAAAGAATGAAAGAAACAGCAGTCACAGGAATACATTGAACTTTTAGAAAACTAGAGGTGGAAAAGGAGCAGGGAGGGAGGGAGGGAGACTGGCTAATGAGGAATTGGTCAATGGACACAAGAATGATTGTGTATTGTAAGGATGAATAAGCTAACTTTCCTGATCCAACCACCACACATTCTACACAGTTATTGAAAATCAACCCCACATGGATGTATAAAAAAGAAAGAAAGAAAAAAAAGAAGAAGAAGGTTTCGAGAGGCTGCGTCTGCAGGCAAATTCGTACGTTTTTCCTGATTGTCTGCACGTGTGCCACTCCAGATGACTCCACGCCCTTCTTCTTGAGGCGCCTCTAAATCCTGCGTCCAGCCCCTCCACCTGCATCTCAGCCTCTCGCTCCCTCACCTTCAGACCAGCCCCTTCCTATCCGCAGCTCGCTCTGCAGATCCTGCTCCCATTTTCAGGGGAATGTTTTTACCTCCAACCAAGGTGGTGGGCTTCTCATTTGAGCCTGATTTTCAACAGGTGATCACATGATAAAGCAACAATTAACATGCAAATTAAATCTCATTTTGTAAAGGCCAGAATGATGGCCACTGCTCATTGGTGCCTTCTCTATTCTAGATTCCTTGTACACCCAGTCACTCACTCTCATCAGACATTTAGTAAAGGACGTTCAATTATCCTCAATTGCACGTGGACACTGCTGCTTATCCGAGGCTGCGGCTGCATGGAGGTGAGAACGGAGGTGAGGCTTGCACCTGAGCCCGCTGTCTGGGATGCGCACATCACCTCCTGCCTGGCAGCCCCTCGGCTGCAGGAGCCACGCCGATGGGTGAGTGTGCTGGCGTGGCTGCGCACCCCCGTGTGTCCAGGGACGTCCTGGAAGTGTTGTTAAGATTGTTCTCTCACTCTCCTGGAAGTGTCCACTCATATGGGTATATTGTGGGGTCTCCGGAAGTGTTCTTGGCGAGCCGTGCTCCAGTTTGCACGTCTATTGTCTTGCTGTGCTCGACAAGTGCATCAGTGGCAGAGCCAGTGAGAGAGCCCAGGACTCCCACCAGAAAACAGTCTTTCCAGTGGTGCGTTCCCTGATTCTCAAATAGAAAAGCTGAGATTGAATGGAACTTAAATCAACCTAGTGCCATTAAGCCTGTGAGAGTCTAGCATCAACAGTGTTCCCTTAAAAACCTGTAGCAGATACACTCTGGGGTGACCCCCAATAAACCATTCCCTTCTGTGATTCCCTCCCTAAGTGTGGGTGGAAACTGTGACTGGCTTCTGAAGACCATTGAATGTGGTGCAGATGTTGGGACGCCACTCTTATGAGTAGGTCACATTATATAAGACTCCCTCCTAGCAGACCAGAGTGAGAGATTCCGTCTGTGGCTTTGAAGAAACAAGGTGCCCTGTTGTGACAAGGCCATGTGGCCAGGGACCCGGGGTGGCCTTTTGAAGCTGAGAGTGGTCCCTGACTGACAGCAAGAAAAGAGAGATCTTGTCCTTCAGCCACAAGAGATAAATCTGCCAACAACTTGGAAGCAGGTCCTTTTCCAGTTGAGCCAGATGTGACAGCGGTCTTGGTGGACATGTGGATTATAGACCCTGAGCTAGAAAATTCCACTAAGTCACACTCATACCTTCAACCTACAGAAACTGTGAAACTATCAGTGGGTGTTGTAAACCACCGAGGTTGTAGGAATTGTTATGCAGCAGAGAAAACCGAGAGATGCTGTCATTGGCAAATCCAAGTGAGACTGGGAAACACACTCTAGAGTCCAGCTTGGGAACATTTGAATCTTGGCTCCACCACTTACTAGCAGTGTGAACTTGGACAACTCATTTACACACTTTGTGTTTCAAGGACCTCGTCTGAGGTGCAGGCCGAATAGTCTTTATTATTCTGTGAGGAATAAATGCATTTTTAAAAGCACACATATATAATAAGAACCAAATAAATATCATGTTTTGATATCTACATAGACAAGAGGTACTTATAATAAACACTTTGAATTGTTGACTTGAAAAAATGTACATGCTTGAACTCCCACAGATTACTTGATTTGACCTTGTTCTTCTAGTTAAGATTTAGTGCTAAGTCCTGTGCAAACATCATTAAAAATATACTTCTCTGCCTCCTAGTTTACAATTTAAGAGAGTGAACATTGAAGCAAATATACACATGAAAATATAAAACAAATGTGTAAAGTTTGTGCAAACATAAAACATAATTAAGGACAATATTTTTAGTGTGTGTGTTGCGAAGTATTGTGGATTTTGATGTCTTAATATTTGCTCAAGGATGGCTTGATGGTTTCTGACTGTTGAAGGTCGATGGGGAAAGATGGTTTCAGAGGTGAGAGACGCACCATGGGATGGCAGCGGAGACGTCGGCGCTCCCTGGGAGATAGAGGCTGGTTCCTCAGCTCGGAGGTGCAGCAGGCAGTGCAGGAAATAATTATCCCCAGGGGAATGAGAGCGGGCACGCGAGCCGCTTGGCTGGGAGCAGCAGTAAGTCGTGGTGCTGCTTGCCAGGGCCGAGGGCAAGGAGCTCAGCTTCGGATCCGAGCAGGACTTCAGTGGCTACCAGAGCCCGGAGTCAGAGAGTGACCCGTGTGTGTCTGGAAATCGTTCTGCGGCATCTTTTTCTGGCACAGATACAAACACCAGTAAAAAGGAACTATTAAAATAACATGCCAGTAATCTCAGAGGGACTGAGCGATGCACTGTCTTTCCCTCCCTTCCTTCCTTCCATTCTTCTTTTTTTCTTTTCTTCTTTTTTTTTTTTTCATTTTTTCTATCCTTCCTGAAAACTAGATATCACAGGGTGGGTAGAAACACCCCTTGTGCCTTGGAGCAGGTGTCCCTTCTGGGCAGCTGTGGGCCACCCGGTTTCTTACGCCCTTCAGGGGCAGACCCGTCACTCCCCATCGCCCTGATGAAGAAGGGATCCTCCACATTCACTTTGAAGCTCCGTGAGCATCTTGTCCAATCTCACACCGAAGAGCATCCCCTGGAGGCTCTGAGGGGCCCACAGTCTCAGAGCTGGGGCAGAATGACATCTGACTCCTTTACTTGAACCTGACCCTTGGGTCACCACCTCCTGGTCACCTCTGCCACCCAGCTCCATGTTCCTGCTTGCCTTGAACTTGGCCAGCATTGCCGTGGTCTCCTACCTCTCCACCTGCCGCTTCTCAGCTGCTTTCCAGGTGGTCGTGGTTTTCTTTCTCTGGCCTCTCCTCACATTAAGACATTTCCTGGGGCCTTTCTCTTAGTCATGCATGTAGCACCACAACCATGCTTCGGCCACCATGCTTTTACTGATGCTCACAGGTCTCCAACTCATGCTCCTGCATCCCTCCTAAGCTCCTGCCCCAGGACAGAACCCGTTGGTCATGTCTGCTGATGTTGCAAGGGCACCTCCCACCATCACATCTGAAATCGGCCTCACTTTCCCCTCTCCTCCAGTCCCCAAACTTGACCCTTCTGTGGTCACACTCAGGAAATGGAGAAGCCACAGGTCAGTCAGGACTCAGGACAGAGCCCCTGGAGTCAGGCCCAGCTCCACATCTGCCCTGCCTGTTCCTGACTCCCAGCTTCCTCCACTGTTCAGAGTCTTCTGCTCAGCGTTTCTGTCTTCATGCACACGACTGCAGCCTTCCACCAAGGTTGTTCTGAGAACTTCCTCCTCACAGCCGTCAGAGCCAGTCTGCTCATTGCCATTCCCATTGCCAAGTTCTTTGTCCTGAGGATAAAGCCCATGACATGGTTTGGGGTCCTCTGCACCACTGGCCCCCTGGTGACCCACACCCACTGCAAGCCACTCTGACCACTTCAATGACTCTGGCTCTACCTGGGACCCTTTGTCTATGACCCTCACTAACCCATGTCTGTGTGAAGTCTACCTGGCTGTTTTCCACTATCCTTCTGGTCACATGTGACACAACAGTCCTCCGAGAAGCCTTCTCTAAACTCTCCTCTTGACCCTTGCCCTCTCTGACCTGAATGTCTTTTCAGTTTCCCTATTCTAGCAATCGGTTAAGGACTGAATGGTCATTTCTTGTTCACCTCTCTGTCCACTTTCTTGTCTTGAATACCATGACATTCATTAGGTCAGGGGCTCCCTGACTCATTTACTTTCTAGTCCTAGCAACAATTGACAAGTAATAGTTATATCCATTGGCCATTTGTATGTCTTCCTTTGAGAAATGTGTATTCAACTCCTTTGCTCTTTTTTAAATTGGATTATTTATTTTTTGCTATAAAGTTGTCTGAGCTCTTTGTATATTCTGGATATTAATCCCTTGTTGGATGTGTAGTTGGCAAATATTTTCTTCCATTATGTAGAATGTCTTTTCATGCTGTTGATTATTTCCTTTGCTGTGCAGAAACTTTTTAGTTTAATATAATCCCATTTGTTTATTTTTTTCTTTTGTTACCTGTGCTTTTGGGGTGTTATTCATAAGGTCATTGCCCAGTCCTAAATCCTGGAGCATTTTCTCTATATTTTCTTCTAGGAATTTTAAAGTTTTAGGCCTTATATTTAAGTCTCATCCATTTTGACTTGATTTTGTTATATGGTGAGAGGTACAGATCAAGTTTCATTCTTCTACAAATGGACATCCAATTTTCCCAACACCATTTATTGAAGAAGCAATCTTTTCCCCAACGTATGTTCTTGGAGTACTTGTTGAAGATCAGTTGTCTGTACATATATGTGTTGATTTCTGGGTTCTCTATTCTGTTCCATTGGTCCATGTGTCTGTTTTTATGCCAGTACCATGCTGTTTTTGTTACTATGGATTTGTAATATAGTTTGAAGTCAGAAACTGTAATGCTTCCAGCTTTACTTGTTTTACTCAGAATTGTTTTGGCTACTTGGGGTCTTTTGTTGTTCCATATGAATGTTAGGACTGTTTTTTCTATTTCTGTGAAGAACATAATTGGTATTTTGATGGGGATCACATTGAATGTGTAGATGGCTATTCAGCAGTGAAGCCATCTTTTCCTGGGCTCCAACAGTGGAAAGCCCAAGGCCAGATGGCTTATCTGCGGATTCTACTAAACCTTTAAAGAGGAATTAATACCAGTTCTTTCCAAACTATTCCAAAAATTGAAACAGAAACCATCCCCCCAAACTCATTCTATAAATGGCTATTATAAAAAAAAAAGAGAATAACAAATGCTGGCAAAGATGTGGAGAAAGAGGAACCCTCCTCCACTGTTGGTGGGACTTCTATGAGGCCAGCATCATCCTGATACCAAAACCAGACAAAGATACAACAGCAGCAGAAAACTGCAGGTCAATATCCTTGATGAACTTACATGCTAAAGTCCTCAATGAAATACTAGCAAACAGAATACAGCAACATATAAAAGTTTATACATCATGATCAAGTGGGATTCATCCTAGGAATGCAAGAATGGTTCAACATATCCAAGTCAATAAATGTGATACACCACATTAGCGAAGTCAAGAACAAAAACCATATGATCATCTCAATAGATGCAGAAAAAGCATCTAACAAAATTCAACAGTTCTTCATGATAAAGACTCTCAACATGATGAAAGCCATTTTTGTTAAACCCACTGCCAAAATCATCCTGAACAGGGAAAAGCTGAAATCTTTCCCCTTAATAAAGGGAATAAGACAAAGATGCCCACTCTTTACACTGCTATTTAACATAGTATTGGAAGTACTTGCCAGAGCAATTAGACAACAGAAAGAAATAAAGAGCATCCAAATAGGCAAACAGGAAATTAAATCGTCCCTTTTCACAGAGGCCATGATTCTATATATAGAAAACCCAAGAGACTCTACCAATAAACTCTTAGAGCTGATAAATGAATTCAGTAAGGGTACAGGATACAAAATCGATGTACAAAAATCAGTAGCAATTTTTATACTCCAACAGCAAACTAGAATAAAAAGAGATCAAGAAATCAAGCCCATTTACAATACTCACCAAAAAAAAAAAAAAAAAAAAAAAAAAAAAAAAAAAAAACCTAGGAAAAATCTCTACAATGAGAACTACAAATCACTACTGAAAGAAATTAAAGAAGGTAATTAAAGATGGAAAGACATTCTTTGTTCATGGATTGGAAGAATCAATGTTCTAAAAATGTTGTTTCTTTATCATGCAGATTATTATTTGTTTTTTGTCCTGATTCTATGAATACGGTGTATCCCATTTATTGATTTTCATATGTTAAACCATCTTTGCATTTCAGGGATAAATCCCACTTGATCATGGTGAATGATTCTTTTAATATACAGATAAATTTGATTTGCTAGTATTTTGTTGAGAATTTTTAAATATATATTCATCAGGGGTATTGGCCTGCAATTTATTTTTCTTGTAGTGTCTTTGTCTGGCTTTGATATCAGCATAAGCTTGTCTCCTAAAATACATGTGGAAGTATCTCTTCCACATCTATTTTTTGCAAGGGGTTAAGAAGGATTGGTATTAGTTCTTCAGTATGTGTTTGGTAGAATTCAGCTGTGAAGTTATCAGAGCTCATGTTTTTCTTTGATGGGAGACTTTTTATCACTAATTCATTTTCTTATTAATTATTTATCTGTTTATATTTTACATTTCTTATAATTATGTCTTGGTAGGTTATATATTTCTAGGAATTTATCCATTTATTTAAGATTACCCAATTATTTTGGCATATAATTGCTTATAGGGATTTCTTACAATCCTTTGTATTTTTGTGGAATCAGTTGCAATGTCTTCTCTTTCATTTCTGATTTTACTTGAGTTTTCGCTATTTTTTTCCTAATCTAACTGAAGTTTTGTTGATTTTGCTTATCTTTTAAAAAAGCTAACTCTCAGTTTTGTTGGTTTTTAAAATTGCATTTTAGTCTCCATTTCATTTATTTCTGCTACAATCTTTATGATTTCCTTTGTTTTTGCTAACATTTGCATTAGCTTGATCTCCTTTCCTAGTTTTCTTGAGGTGTAATGTTATGTTTTTTTATTTTGAATTTTTCAGCTGGTTTGATGTAGGTATTTATTGTTATAAACTTTGCTCTAAAAATTGCTTTTACTGCATCCTATAATTTTTGGTAGGTTGTGTTTCCATTTGTCTTTGTCTCAATGTATTTTTAAATTTCCTTTTCAGTTTTTCCTTTGACCCATTTGTTGCTCAGGAGCATGTTGTGAATTTTCCAAGATTCCTCCTGTTATTGGTTTTTAGTTACTCAGTTGCAGTCAGGAAATAAATGATGTAATTTTAATCTCAAATTTGTTAAGACTTGTTTTGTGACCTAAGGATAATCTGTCTTAAAGAATTTTGCATGTGTGCTTGAGGGAAATGTGTATGTTGTTGTTATTGAATTGTAAGTTCAGTATTTGTCTGTTAGGTCCATTTGATCTAAAGTGTAGTTTAAGTCCAGTGTTTCCTAACTGATTTTCTGTTTGGACGATCTGTCCATTGTTGAAAGTGGATCAAGTCCCCTACTATTATTATATTGCAGTCTATCTCTCCCTTTAAATCAATTAATATTTCCTCTAGATAAAGTCATGCATCATATAATGTTTCAGTTAACATGAAACCACATATACAATGGTGGTTGGAGGAATAAGCTATACAATATAGCCTAGGTATATAGTAGGCTATACCATCTAGGGTTGTGAAAATATACTCTATAATGTTCCCTGATAGAGTTTGGATATGTTGTATCCTCAAAGCCTATGCCAAAATCTGATCACCAGTGAGGCAGTGTTGGGAGCTGTTTAGGTCATGTTTGGCACATCTCTCATAAATAGATTAACACCCTCCTTCGGGGGTTGGTAGTGAGTGAGTTCTTGCTCTATTATTTCCCATGACAGCTGATTCTTTAAAAGACCCTGGCACCTCTCCCCACTCTTGATTCCTCTTGCCATGTGCTCTGCTTGTACTTCTTGGGTGCCTGCTGTTTTCCACCATGAGTAGAAGCAGCCTGAGGCCCACAACAGATGCAGATGTCCCAGAATCATGAGACAAATAACCTCTTTTCTTTATAAATTACCCAGTTTCAGGTACTCTGTTATGAGCAACACAAAAACAGACTGATACATTCCAAGAAAGAAAAAATTACCTAATGACACATTTCTCAGAATGTATCCTTGTCGTCTTGCATTAAGCAACACATGACTATTTAGGTGCCCTCATGTTGGGTACAAATATATTTACAATAGTTTTATTATTTCAATTAATTGACCTGTTCATCATCATATAATGACCATTTTGCCTATTTTTTTTTAGTTTTTGACTTAAAGTATGTTTTGTCTAATATAAGTATAGCTACTTCTGCTCTGTTTTGGTTGCCATTTGTATGGAATGTCTTCTTTCATTTCTATACTTTTATTCTATATGTGCTCTTTAAGATGAAGTGAGTCTCTTTTAGGCAACATATAATTGGGTCTCATTTATTTATTTATTTATTTATTTATTTATTTATTTATTTATTTATTTATCTACTTATTTATTTATCTATCTATCTATCTATCTATCTATCTATCTATCTATCTATCTATCTATCTATCTATTTATTTTCCTTGTCCATTCAGCCACCCTATGACTTTTGATTGGAGAATTTAATCCATTTTACTTCAAAGTTATTATTGGTAGGTGAGGACTTATTACTGAAATATTTAAGTTTTCTTTTTGTTTTATAGATCCTTTGATCCTTTCTTCCTCTCTTCCTTTGTTCCTTTGAGGTTTGTTGGTTTTTCATTTTGTGTATCTACTATAGATGCTTGCTTTGTTTTTACCATGAGGCTTACATAAAACATCTTATAATGATAACAACTTAATTTTGATTGCATACAAAAACTGTACATTTTCATTCCCCCTCCACATGTTTTTAATGTCATAATTAACCTATTGTTTGTGATTCACATTCCTTAACAAATTACTGTAGCTATAATTGCTTCTGGTAGTTTGTTTTTTAACCCTCATACTAGAGGCATAATTGATTTACATACCACCATTACAGTATTAGAATATTCACTTTGACTATGTACTTATACCATTGAGTTTTATACTGTCTTATGTTTTTATGTTACTTATTAGTATCCTTTTGTTTCACCCTGAAGAACTCTCTGGCACATTTCCTGTAAGGCAATTGTAGTGGTGATGAAATCCCTAAGCTTCTGTTTGTCTGGGAAAGTTTTTATTTCTTCCTCATTTCTGAAGGGCAGCTTTGCTAAAGTATTTATAGTTGGGAGTTTTTTTCCTTTTCTTTTTTCTTCTTTCTTTCTTTCTTTCAGCACTTTCTATATGTCATCCCACTCTCTTCTGCCTTGCAAGGTTATTGCTAAGAAATCTGTCTATAGTTCTATTGAGGTTCCCTTATATGTGATAAGTTTCTTATCACTTTCTGCTTTCAGAATTACTTTTCTTTTAACTTTGATAATTTGATTGTAGACCTTTGAGCTTCCTGTTCAAGGATGCTGGTATCTTTCCTTAGATTTGGAAAGTTTTCAGTCATGATTTCTTTAAATTTTCTGACCTCCTTTCTTTCTATATTACTTCCAAAACTCCTAATACATGAAAGTTGGTTTTCTTGATGGTGTCCCATAATTCCTGTAGACATTTTTTTTCTACTCTGATTGGATAATTTCAAATGCCCTTTCCTTGATATCAGTGATTCTTTCCTCCACTTTATCAAATTTTCTGTTGAAAGTTTTCATTGAAATGTTTAGTTCAGTTGTATTCTTCATTTTCATCTCTGGGGTTTCTATTAATTTTTGCTGTTATTTTTATTTCTTTTTCAAACTTTTTTTTTCATGTTTTTATTCCTAAATTTTATTTAGTTTTCTACCCATATTTTCTTGTAAACTGAACTTGTTTAATAGGGTTATTTTGAATTGTTAGTCAGTTCATAGATCACAATTTCATTAAGATCCATTATCAGAACTTTATTAATTTCCCTTGCTGGTGTTATAATTACTTGGTTATTTATAATTTTTGTATCCCCTCACTGGTGTCTGCGCATTTGCAGAAGTTATCACCTCTTCTGTATTTAAAGGGTCTTCTTTGGTAGGGATAAATTTTCACATACTAGTCGAGCCTTGAATTATGGATAGGCCAGCTGGTAATGACCATGGGCAGATAGATCTTGCTGTAAAGTTCTCTAGTTGAGCTGAGCAACTGACTCTTCTCTGAGGTTGGGTGTGGATACTGTCTGGGCTTTGCTGTCCAGTAACACTACTGAATGAGCTACATAGGTAGGCAGAGATGCTGGTTGGACAACAGAAACCCTCTGATTAAGAAGGGTCATAGGGGCCGACCCCGTGGCTCACTCGGGGGAGTGCAGCGCTGGGAGCACAGCAGTGCTTCCACTGCAGGTTTGGATCCTATATAGGGAAGGCTGGTGCACTCACTGGCTGAGCACAGTGCGGGTGACACCAAGCCAAGGGTTCTGATCCCCTTACCAGTCACAAAAAAGGAAAAAAAAAAAAAAAAAAAAAAAGAAGGGTCATAGGCTGTATTCCCTGGTCATATGGTACTAGCATTTGGATTTTTTGGTTAGGCAGAGCTGCAGACAGGGCTTCAAGGTGGAGCAGAGTTGATATCCAGAAACTCTGAATAGGTGATACCACAGGCTATTCTCCACAGGAATTTGTGAACATGGCTTGCCTCCCTGAGCTGGGTGGAAAGTTCAGGTGGGCTCTGAGGCTGGGAAGTTTACTGACTATCAGTTGAATCCAGGTAAAACTTAAAACCATGCTTCTGAGAATATCCAGCTCTGCTTTTCAGGTTAACTATGCTGCTAGCCAGTAACTCTAGTCAGAAATGGAGGGCCATCACCAAGACTCATGCATACTGGTCACTGTCAACCACACCCCTTCTCTGTTTCTAGCTGACTCCAAGTGATTTAGCTCTGTGAATACCCACAATGCTCCCCATGATGTGAGACAGAAGTGGACCTCCTAGAATATGTCCCAGGATGCTGGGGAAGCTATATGTCTCTCTTGGGCCTTCTATTCTCCTTTATAGAAATCATGGGCCCAGGGAAATCTTCTGTGTGCAGAGCTTTTTTCTTGTGATAGAGCTGATGTCATCAAAGTGAAACAGGTTATCTCATGCTTTTAATGCAGCTTTTCTCAGTTCTGTGGCTCAAGAGGGTGTTTCTGCCTCCCTTCAGAGTTTTAGGATTGTCACAAAGGTGTTCTTGTCTGTGGATAGTTGCTTGTTGGACTTTCTGTGAGAAGCACTGAAGCTGGAATCTCGTATTTTGCCATCTTGCTGACATTCCTTAATTAATTTCAATAACTGGACATTTTATTTTTCACTTTTAAATTTACACATAGTTTAAACTTGCTTCTCTATGTCTTGAAATGAATATAATAAAAGCAATTCTTCTTAACACACCATTTAAGAAAATTATTGCGTTAGTTACTATGGAAAGATAAAAGTGAAAATGAGATTGGTGCTCAGAAATATAACTTATACAATATTGTGGGGGAGATAAAGTTAAACATGAGAGAAGTTTATTAAAAAAATATTTAAACAAGAAAGCTATAAAAAATGTAAGAGCTCTCACAAAGCAGTATGTAATCCATAGCCAAATCAATGGAACAGATTATAAACACTACTTCCAAGGTCTCTTCAACCTAGAAAGCAAAGAAAAAATGTGGACTGGATTTTCATACCCAGCTCAACATTACTTTTGTGAAGAAAGGAGAGGCATGTCAGGTTAGAAGAATTATGTATTTTCTTTTTGTAGTCATTGTTCTGTTTTTTATTTGTTTTCTTGTTATTTAATAAACTGCAAGCTTCATCTGTTGCTCTTGAATTCATTCCTACCTGTAAATGTATGACACTCTACCTGGTGATTCATGGTTCTTACATTTGGTTCGTATTCATGTGGATAGTAATATGCCTGAGTCAGGGTTTTTTCTGCTGTAAAGGGTTTCTGCACATGTTTTATCTGTAACCAAACATTTATCTGAGGGCTCAGATCCTGGGTACCACGAAGTTCTCAAAGCTTGTAGATCCATGCAAGAGAACAAATTCTTCATGTGAAAGAATCTTTACTACCTATTAGAATTTTTTCTCTTTATTCACTAGACCCTTTAAAGACAGCAGTAATTATCCTGGTATATTTATTGAACCAAATGCATATAGACGGTATATAGACAATGTACACTCTGCATCTATAGAATTTGATAATAAAATGTGAGTAGAATGCTTGATTCAGTTCAACTTGGATTATTAAGAGGGTCTCAGGAGGATCAATTCAAGTAGATTTGCTGGTAGTTCAGATACAAACGATGCAGAGAGAAACACAAAAGCACAGCAGAAAATTCTGCCATGGCTATGGTTCTCGACGCTGAGTTCCCATTAGAAACACACAAAATAGCAATGGAGGGCCTCACTCCAGACTCATTAGATCAGAGCTCTTGGGTGAGGACCAGGCATTGGCATTTGCCGAAGTTTTCCAGGTATACTGTTGTGCAGCACGGGTTAAGAACCAGGTTTAATATTCACTTCATAAGGATGTAAGTCGAATTCATATGGGCCCAGTCATACAGCCCTGACGCTTAAAACCCCAGCTTTTGTCTCTAATGTATGTGTGACTGTAAAACACACATAAAAGTGATCTTAGAAAGAGGAAAGTCTCTTGAAGTGGAAACTTTGTCATTATTAAAAGACAGCAGCAATATGTGCACCTAACCTAGTAATATTTAATAGTCTTCTATTCATTGTGATTGGGGAAACCAAATACTATGGTGATGGCTTACTGTATGCCGTAATTAAGGTTACTTTTTACAGACTTATATGAGCCACTTCTGGAAAACAATTAACCTAACTTAGTGTGAACATGCCTCAAAACCAGTATAAATATGAGTAAAATATAGTAGTTTATTTTTAAAAAAATTCATATCAAGTAATATGTTTTGGGTTAGTGAAAATCAAGGCTTGGTTTACACATGTATTAAAAGCAAAATAGCAATTTATGCCTATGAAATAAGCAATATTTTTTACCAAGATCAAAATTTAAGTATATATCTAGCACCACCCAATGATTGAATAAAGAAAACTCAGTGGTATTACCAATAGCTGATGTTTTTTGACAGCTTTCTGTGTCAGGCATTGCAGCAAGTGTGGTACGTGTTTCAAAGTGTCTAATGCTTCTCACAACATTATGCAGCAGGTGATGGTCTGGTCCCCATTCAGCAAGGCAGTCAGAACCCTGGCAGTTTGTGTCAAGGCCATTCTCTGGATATTTACTGCTCAAAACGTGGTCTAGGACCAGCAGCATCAGCAACCCTGGAGCTTGTCTGCAGTACGAGATCTTCCCAGGCCCCACCTCCTGCATCAGAATCTGAATTTTAACAAGCCCCCAGCTGATCTGTCTACATATGAAGGTTTCCGTGCACATGCTTGCTTCAAACCACTTCAGGGCTTATTTTCAATTTTATAATAAAGTTGAAGTAATTATAAAATGCTTTTACAATTCGTTCTTACATTTCTAGTGCTTTGGAGTTTATGTCATTCTTATGAGTACATTGTTTCCTTTATCTTCACATAGCTTAGATACATCTGAGGAAACTGAGGCTGATTCTTGTGCCATAATAAATGGCAGATGGAGAAGAGGAACATGAATCTTTGACTATGTAGAAGGATTCATTCACAGCAGCAGATCCTATTTGCTCCCAAAATGTCTACAAACAGAAGTGACCAAGCGCCACCCGACAGGAAGTCCTATTGGACATGTGATGGATTTTCACCATGTTGCCCATTGGAGTGAAAATGTATTTCAGTCCTTCTGTGCTCAGTGTTGGCCAAGCATGCACATTTTCAATAAAGCCACTGGATGGGTCAATATAAAAAAGGGAGCAGTGTTGTTTCTGAATGACTAATTGTTCAGACATATTCCATAATTTAGCATTTATTACCTAGTAAAACCCTTAATTCTTGCTCATTCTCCCTGTGAACTTTGAATGCCAGGCTGTACTTAAAGTAGACATTTCTAGACAATCTTTCTGTTCATGTTGTTTTCTGCCTGATCCGGTCAATGCGCTGCAATTCAATCACACAGCTCTCTAATGATTGTTCTTGGGTAAGCCATTACCTTGTAAATTTAGACTTTCACCTTCTGTGCAATTTGGTGACCACCAAAGGTTAATCATGGTTCTCAATTACTTCTGCTACTGGAACAAGTTTCCTTGGCATTTAGAAGGTATTTTGTTTCCCCATTTCTACTCTTCTCTATCCAGGCCTCAGGTTATTATTAAGTGTGTCCTTTGTAAGTCCGAGGGGCTTTTATGCTGCCTGATGGCCGCAGAGCCGCACTCAGAATTGTCCACCGCAGCCGTGCAGTCAGCAGTCAGGTGCTCACTCCACCTGCTCGGGAGGTTGCAGGGCACAAGCCTCCCTCCCCAGAGTGAGGCAAAGGGACGCGAGAAGAGGTGGCGGTGAATGAGTAGGATCAGGAATACCAGAAAGATTTCTGGTCCTTGACTTTATCGGCATTTGCTCCTGAGAAAGAAAAAGGAAACAGGTTTATAGCAGGTTCACCCGTCTGTCAAGCAGGAACAGCTGCTGAGACGGCTGCTGTCTTCTGGCTGGCTTCAGCAAACAGGGATGTGGAGCGACCTTTGTCCCTGCTTGTGATCTTGTGGTTGCCACTCAAAACAACGCAGTTACAAGAGAGCAATGGGACCATTGGAATCACACGGTGGCTCCGTGCTTAGTCATATGCACATGTGCAGGCACACATGTGTGCAGGCACACACGCAGGACAGCATTCCTTCTTCCCCAGTCCTCTGCACACCTGCATGGACACACACGACAGCATTCCTTCCTGCTCAGGTGCTCTGGCCAAGCCTAGCAGCATCACTGTAGACCCTCCTGTGCCCTTCCAATAGTGCCCATTTTCACAACCTTCAAATTCAACTTTCTATTTATTGCCAGCCAGCGGGGGCTGCCAGACGGCTGGGCTGTTAATGAGCTGCAAGCTCAGAACGACATTAGGGGCCCCGAGGACGTCAACTGGGGACTGCTCAGGTGCTCAGAACAGATCGCCTCCCCCGGCACTGGGCAAGGGCTGTGCCAGGCAGATTTCCTTTCACTAGTTTTCCCCCAAAGTGGAATTAAAAGTAGATGCTTAATGATAATGAATCGAATTGTCCCATCTAAAGTGGACTGACTGACAGAGTGCTGGAAGCCGAGAGATCCCTGATGCTGGCTAAGAAAACAAAAGTAATTGGATTACACAAAGAAAATAAGATAAACATACATTAAAATTACAGTAACAGGCTGTGATGGATGAGCCGGTGCAGGAGCACAGAGCGCGAGGTGGGGCCACCTGCCAGGTGCCAGGGCTGCCGCCTCCTTCCTGAGGAACTTCTGGGGACTTCTCAGGTCGGCAGGAAGGCATTCGCTTTGCCTGAAGATTCTCTTTGTCTGTCTTTTCTTTTTTGTCATCAAAGTTTTAAAAAATGATTAATGGCGTGACCGACTTCCAGAGGAGAACTTTCTCTTCATTGTTACTATTCTCAGATTTGGTATTTCTGGTCCGCTCTAAAGGAGCGCTAACAATTTCCCCAGGCAAAGTCAGCTTTGGCACTCCGTCCTTCCTTCCCTCGGCTGTCCCGAGTGAGAGTCTCGATCTTTAGTGAACCTCCATGAACCAAGAGCATGCAGCACGCGTAGAAGGTGACACTGGGGAGGGCCCTGATCGGGAGTGAGACCTCGGTGGGTTGGCCCCCCTGCCTGCCCCTCGTCAACTGAGACGGTCTCACGGGCATTAAAACAGACAGCACCCCACTCGGGTGCACCCCTGAAATGCTGGGCCTCCAGAAGGCACCGGTGGAGTGAGTGTTTCCATAAAAACGCAGTCCTGCCTTTGCTTTTACTCTGTTCCAGCAAAGCCCATGTCCTCCTCAAAACAGCAGTCGCCAAATAAGTGGCTGGTGGCTGCCCCTGGAGGGTCGGCCGCTGGTGATGGTGCTGGGCAGAGGACCGTGCCAGGGCACGAGGGTCCTCATCACAGAGGAGACTCGATCCACGGACTCGGCCTTGGAAGAGCAGCCTCAGACTCGGCCTGGCCTCCCTCCCTCGAGCTCCAGGCATGGCCCCAGGAGGAGCCGTGAAGACACAGAGGTCCCGGGCGGGGCATGGGCCAGGGACCCTCCTGCATCCCCGGAACAGAGCAGCAGACTCCAGAGAACGCAGAGAATCCCCACGGGCCCTCTCCAGTGACAGGAACTGGAGCGAGACAACTAGCAGCGCTGGGGCAGGAGCGTCAGTTTTCTTTCCTGTACAATGGTCATACTAGCGCGGACCTTCGAGAGTCATCGGCAGGGGTGGTCAAGTAAAACAAATAAAGCATTCATCAAATGTAGTCCCCAGCGCAGGTGGCATCCGTCTCCCTGGCGGACGTGCTGAACACTCGGTGCAGATGTCGGTGAGAACTACAACCGAGACACAAGCACGCCTCTCTGCGCCCTGGCGGGACCTGGGCTCCCCCACGCACCCTCCCTGAGTGGCCTCCCCTCTACCCCAGGGCGCAGGGCCTGCGTACACTAGACTCAGCGCCCACTGAAGAGTGTTGGAGCGCATCTGCACCCAACTTGGGCTGTGTGCCGGGGGACTGTCTTTGACGGCTTTGCATTCTAGAATGTAGCACTCGGTTTTAAACATCATGTTTGCTGAGTGAGTGAATGAGTGAAAGAGTGAATAGACTCCCGGATAAATAACTGAACGAGGAGTGAGGGAGGGGGTGAAACCGAGAAGGAGGCTCCTGAGGTCGGTGGGCTGCTGCCCATGGAGGACTGGCGTTCTCTCCTGTGGTGACAGACACGAGTGATTCTGGGAACAGGACTCTGGGCCTAGGCCATCCCACTGTTTGCTGGTGGTGTTCAAAGTGGCCCTTACCAGCACAGAAGAGTTCAACTACTATACCTGGTCTAACAACCCACAGACAAGAAGGAACTGCTTCCGAGCTATAATTTTCCATCTTCTCTTCTAATAGGTTCATTTCTGCGACTTCCTGCCCACAGAGACACCCAATCTTCCCGCGTCCCCTACCAATATGCTGAGATGGTGGCCTCTGCTTTCCCCTTGTTCCACAGGAGGAAGGACTGTGCTCAGATGTTCTCACACTAAGCCTGACCTTCAACTCAACAAGCAGCCGTCCTATGGCTTCGTGCCCAGGACATGGAGCCAGGTGCCCCACACTGCCCTTGTCTACCCCAAGGGTGGTGACGGAGGCTGCCTGTCACCTGCAGGGATAGTCCGAGTCCCCCCTCGCAGTGCAGGCAGAAGTCCCTGCTGTGATTATTTTACAGCTCAGAGAGTACGTTTTTCTGTTGCAAAGCCCATCGTATGTTTTGTGTTCTCTCGTAAGTAGTGTCCACTTTGTGCCTTCTGAGCCTCAGGAAGTTTGGAGAAAGGCAGGCTCTGGGGGCAAGGAAAAGCTCCACATTTGACTACTTATCTGTATTTTATTTCAAGCAATGGGTTTCAGTTTGTGGACATACAAGTGAACACAGATCTGTGAGCAGCCCACAAGCTTACCTTTGCTATGTAAGCACAGACTTAAATTTCTCAGCTGTGGTTTTCTTTGTGGTTGCCCAGGTATTAAGACACATGGTCCAGGATTCAGCAGCTGCTTAACATCCTGCGGCTAATTCACCACGCTCCGTGTCTGGCGGGGACGGCCATCCTTCCTTCCTGCTGCGCCAGTGAAAGCAGAGATGGAGCCCAGCCTTTGCTGGACTTTACAAGCTCAGCTAAGGCACCTGCTGGAATGTGTTTTCTCTACACAACCCTCCGCTCACCTCTGCTGGGCTGCCTGAGCACCGGACACAGAGGAGCCGCCCCCTCTGCTGGGTGTGTGTCCATACACTCTTGCATGCCATCAGTATCCTCAGTGAGCAAATACACCGGTGCAAGGCACGTGGCGAATGCTGCACGACACCGCTCAGCACCCACGCATGTCCCACGAGGCCTCACTTGCCTGTGACACTAGAATAAACATTCCCTTTTCACATTCTTACTTTTTAAATGCATATTAAATGAACATTACCTCTTTTTAAGAAACAGGAGTTTAAATAATCTTTAAAACAACACTCCCTTGTGAATCTCTCTGGAGGAGAATAAACCATGCCAAGAGTCGGAGGTGTGATCACAGTCCCTGGTACAAAGGCAGGTTCTCAAATCAGGCGCAGTATTTCATCCTTATGTGTTGGTTCTCTGAGCAGCAGATGTTGTCAATAGTTTAATTTTTGTTCATTGTTTTTGCCGGTGGTCCTGGATATTGCTGCTGTAAGGTTGGTTTTGAGTTGAACTGAAGGCAGCTTGCCCAGTGACTCCATTATAAGGAAATTGATACTGCGAAATAATATTTCAAAATGCATGAACAAATATCAATACAATAATTTGGGCTGTTATGCCAAATAATTTCATATGGTATACCAAAGAAGGCCACACTGCCTACCCCACATGAGTTAATTTGATGGTAAATATACTAAAACTGGAGCTCACAACTTTAATGATTACACATACAAATCACAACTTACTTATGCATAATTTGCTTCCATTGTGCTCAGTCTTACGTGGTGATTCATGAATCAACCACAGAGCTCCATTTCTCACCGTCTGCCTGCCCTCCCAAGGTCAGACGATGCCGCCATGTGCTCGCTGCAGGCACAGAGGGGCAGCCACCTGAACCCACAGGCCGCCTGGCCGCCCTTCCTTCTAAATGAATTGTTGTTGGGAGATAAACATCGTCTGCACCAGGAAGGACTGCAGCAGAATTACTGGGTGGAAGACACTGGTGATGCGGGGTTATTGTTCTACATGAAAGTGGCAGATTCTAGGAAGGAAAATCACACAGATGTCACCAAGGTAGGAACTGAGCACTGAATGGTGTCCTTGAGGGCCAGGGGGCAGTGCCCATAGTGAGAGGCTGTCAGTGTAATCACAGTCTTTGGTCTGCAGGACTTTTATTTACTTCTCACCCACCGTGTCCCAGGTCCTCTGCTTGTTAAAACCCTGAAGAATCCTTCAAATTAGATGTTTATCATCACCGTTCTGCAGACAAAGAAACTTCACCTATGGCAACAATGCAAATGAAATTACTTGAATTTCACCATTCTCCATCAAGAAGATAGGATAAAGCAACACTTCCAAGAGTCACTTTCTTAAAAGAAGCAAACGGTCTATAACTCCTCAAATAAACTGTCTGTATTGGATTAATTAGTTGTTCATAAGACATTCAGCATTTTTTAAAACTTCCAAACAGATGACTTTCTTCCATCAAAGCACCCTTTCCCATAGAACAAACCCTTGCTCCGGGGCCTGCTGGGCACCGGGGGCTCTGCACACCTCCCAGGGCACCCTGCCCAGGCAGTCCTGCCCATTGTCTGCAGGAAGCATTTGGCTCTGAAAAGACAGGTTTGCAGTACATGGGGGCTTGCTGAATTTGACCTGACATATCTAGCCAGACTTAAGAGATGCACATCTTTCCATCACTGAAGTGATCATTGCCCGCCTCATGTTTGGACATGACTGCAGCATAGTGGTGCTAACATTTTTCTTTTCTTTCAGCTAATAGTGCCAACATCACCAGTCCACAGATCCTCCAGAAAGTGGGGCTGAAGAGACCTCAGACTGTGGTCTTAGCCTTAAGAGAGCAAAGAGCTCTCAGACAGACTCCCTGCTCAATCCTAGTTAGAGGAGCACTTTAGAAACACGGTTGTGGACACGTTGGGCTGGTGAAGCTCTCTAGGAAGGGCCCCAACTCCCAGAACGCTCAAGCATGAAACCTTTGATTTAAAGAAGGTGTTAACTAAATATTTTTAAAGCTCCTTTTTCTTAGTGGTTTGTTCAAATATCTGTAGGATTTGAGGTTAGAAAACAGAAGCCGAGGCGATTTCCTCCTGCGTCCTGCTTCTCAAGCGGCTTTGAGCCCGGGTGGTTGCTAACCTCTTTCTGCCATGCGAGTGTCAGGTGGTGCTAGGAGAGGAGTAGCTGTCATCGTGGGCCCAGAAGACATTGCACGGGATCCAATCTCTCTACAGAATCACCCTCTCACTGTACTAGTATGACCCACCCACCTAAAGGGCTAGAGTTCCAGGACAAAACGACAGACACTTTGATTGACTTTCTATCCCCGGGTCAATGGCACGTTTTGCCAAAGGCAACTGATGAAAGTTGACCACAAAATGAAACAGCCAGGATTTCATGAACTAAAAGGCCAGAGACCCAAGTCGCCATCATTAAATGACCCCACAGCCAGAGCCTTCCTGGCCCAGCCAGACACACTGGAAGCCTGAGGGCGGTGTCTGAGAAGGAGAGGAGCGGGGTCCTGGCCCATCTTCTGATCTTCAGGAGCCTTGTGGTGAGGGAAGGAGCCCCATGGAAAGCACCTGCTGAGGAGACACAAAAGACTCAGGCGTCAGACAAGGGGTAAGGACAGGGCTTCCCAGCCAGCCCCCAACTCCTCCAAATGAAACCAAAAGGTCAGGGGTTGAACTGAGACAACGTGAGGGAAGTGAGACTTGCTCAGAAGTGGGGGGAGCCCGAATGCCAGGTTTCTGCCCCTCTTGGGGAATAACAGGGGAATCTGAATGCTGAGGGGGATGATTTTTATATTCCCAGATGTTGTTGGAGGTGCTGCAAGATCCTGGAACAGGAAGAGCTGGAGGAGCAGGAATGCGTTGACCCAGAGGTCCTAGTGGACCCCTGGAGCATCAGTGGACTGCAACGTGGCAGGAAGGTGCAGTGATCTACGTAAGCCACATGGAGTTCCTGTGGTCCAGGCTGTACCTCGTGTTTACAGTCTGCTTGTGTGCCATGGATCTTTACGACAACCTCCCCGAGGGCCACCGTACCCCAACCTCACCCAAAAAGCAAGGCAGATTCACCCTGGAGCTGGTGGAGCCTAACTTTTAGGACCTTCCTCTTGCAATGATTACTTCGTAAGATCCTGTAGCTAAATTGGTGGTTGTAACTTTGTATTCTCATAAAGATGCCCCCCAAATTGTGTAAGCTTAGGGCTTAAACTCAAAAATAGATCATAGAAATGTAAAACACAAACCCATAAGAAGCCTGCAAAATAATATGGGAGAAAATAAGAGTGACCTTGAATTAGATGGTGACTTTTTAGATGTAAAACCAAAAGCATAATCTATAGAAGAAAATCTCGGTAAGTCATACTTCATTGAAATTAAAAACTTCTACTCTGCAAAAGATGTTGTTCAGGGATGAAGCAATTTGCAAAATATATACCTGATAAAGACTAGTATCCAAAATATACAAAGCACTCTTGAACCTCAACACGATGAAAACAAAAATACCCAGTGTAAATGGGAAAGAGATCCAAACTCGCACTTCACCAAAGAAGATGTATAGATGGCAGCAAATGACAAGATGCTCCCCATCATGTCACTAAAGAATTACGAGTTAAAACAATGAGAAACCACCACACACCCACTGGAATGGCCAAAATCCAAAACAGTGACAACTCCAAATACTGGCACAGACGCGGATAACGGGAACTCTGCACCATGCAAAATGGCAGCGCGACTTTGGAAGACAGGGTAGCAACTTCTTACAGACTAAATGTACCCATACTCTTACCGTTAGATCCTTCAGTCGTACTTCTTGATATTGACCCAAATATCAAGCTGAAAACTTATGTCCGCACAAAACCCTGCACCCAGATGTTTACAGCTGCTTTATTCATAATTGCTCAAACTTGGAAGCAACCAACATGTCCCTTGGTAGGTGAATGAATAAATAAACTGGGGCACATCCAGACAATGCCATCTTATTCAGTGCTAAAAAAAAAAAATAGCTATCAAGCCATGAAAAGACAAGAAAGACAAATAGAAAAATTTAAATGCCTGTTACTAGGTGAGAGAAGCCAATCTGAAAAGGCTGCAAACTGTATGATTCCAATTACGTGACCTTCTGGAAAGGCAAAACTATGGAGGCAGTAAAAAGACCAGTGGTCGCCAGGAGTGTGGGGGAGGGAGCATGAACTGGCAGAGCACAGGGGATTTTTAGGCAGGGAAATCACTCTGAACACTATAATGGTGGATACGAGTCACATTATACGTTTGTCCAAACCCACGGAATACTCAACGGGAAGAGTGAGCCCCAATGTAAACTGAAATGTATATATGTATAATGTTCATAATGATGTATCAGTATCGCCTCAGCAATTGCAACAATGTATCACACTAATGCAAGATGTGAGCAATACGGGAAACTGGGAGCGCAGGTGGAGGGGGTTGAGGTGGGGTATGGAGACATTTCTGCTCCCTTTTCTTTAAATCTACAACTATTCTCCCCAAAAGTTTATGAATTAAAAGAAAAAAAAGGAAGACGACGACAAGGCATCTGGGTCTGCCTCTGACTGGGGAGCGTGGCAGGTCGCAAATAGCCACATATCCTCACAGTCCCTCCCATCGAGTGGGGGCTTTACACTCTCACCCTCTTAGCCTGGGCTGGGCTTGTGACTTGCTGTGACTGGTAGAAATGGTAGGTGTGAGGTTGTATGTGTTCCGGGTCTAGGTCTTCAGAGACCTGCCAGCTTCCCGGTCACCCTCATGGTCCCTTGAGATCACTGTGTGAAGAGCCCAGTCTTGCCCATCAAAAGGAGAGACAGATCCTGTCTTAGTCAGCTAGGGCTACCATAACAAAATACCACAGACTGGGTGGCTTAAACTGCACTTTTATTTTCTCATAGTTCTGAAGGCTGGAAGTTTGAGATCAAGGTGTTGCCAGGTTCGGTTTCTGGTGAGGGCCAGCTTTCTGGCTTGTAGACAAGCCACCTTCTCACTGTGACCTCACATGGCAGAGAGGAACAGGTCTCTAACATCTCTTCCTCTTCTTATAAGGACACCAGTCCTATCAGATTAGGGCCCCATCATTATGACCTCATTTAACCTTAGCTACCTCCTTAATGGTCCTGTCTCCAAATACAGTCACATTGAGGGGGTTGGGCTTCAACATGAATTCAGGGGACACAATTCAATCTGTAACAGTCCTACAAAGTAGGAGCACAGCCTCATAGCCTCCCAGACTTCGAGTGGAGGCTCCAGATGTGGGTGAGGCCATCTGAGACTACCCAGTGGCTAAACGCCCGGTGGTCTGCAGGTGACCCAGACTCAGGAGCAGTCATACAACAGCTGCTGTTTCAAGCCTCCATGTTTCAGGTTGTTTGTTCTGCGGCAAATGGCTAACTGAGAAAGGACGCGATGTGCAGTCTCTGTATGCAGGAGTGCGGGCCTGGCAGGGGAAGGCGCGCACGGAGACTGCTTCTCTTTGTGGCCCAGCAAGAGCACGAGGCAAGTGGGGTCTGGGAGACTCTATGGCCATTCCTTGGCGTGCACAGAGGCTCAGTGCTCATTGTGCCCTGGAGACAAATGTGCCCGGCAGCTCACACCGATCCACTCACATTCTGAGTAATCAGGGCCAGTCACACCTGAGCCTCCAGAGACATTTTCGGGTTGTGAGTCTTCCTAGAGAGTCTGGAAGTTGGGTGGCATCAGGACAGCACTTTGTGAGCCATGAAACAGGACCCTCACTGCCCAAAATGACCTTTCACTTCCCAGCCTCAGTCTCTCCTCCCCCATGTGGAAGCTTTGTTTTGGGGCCTGAGCACAATTCATTTCAGCTTTGTCTACTAATCTACCATGTCAGCGGAGGCCAGGAATTCAGACGCATGTAAAAGAGGGGTCAGTACGGCAGATCTGACATCATCATGGACAGATGACCTCCTTGGCGTCAGACCTTACCCTCCTTGAAATGAGTCCCTGTGTGTATAACTAAAGCTCGGAAGAAATGACCATTAGCAATAGCAAGTTGCAACCCAGAACCTGTTAAGTCTGCTTATCACAGCAAAGTCATCCCAAGACACATGTCTTCTCTCCGTCTTTCTCATCTTCTCCATGAGCTGTGGGTGGTTGCCCAGGTTCCAGGCACTTTATGTTCAAAATTGGTGGGGACTTGCTGGCCACATGGAGGTAGTTTCTCCTTGTGCTCTTGGCCTATGGAAATGCAAACAACAGACCCCACACTGGCCCTATAGTAGATGCCCCGCTTGTCACCGCATATGAGCCACCATGATCAGATGGAGTGCAGTGCAGCAACCCCACCCTAAGGAGTGAAGGGTGCTGGGGTGCCAGAGATGGGCCCTGGAGTCCAGGTCTAGCTCACTCCACAGGCCAGACTACCCCCTGACACTGCTGCTGGCCTCTTGAAACATAGATAGTGATGCTCTTGTATTTTAAAAAGTCTCAGTAATTTACAGACAAGCCCTCACGTTCTGTGAGTATTCTGCCGGGTCAACACAAAGAACAGGGTTTCTCGGAAAGCCTTTGGTGATAGCTCACCAACCCCGAAACTGTTTTAGAACCTAAAATTTGGGTACTTTTCTAGGGTGATTTGTTGAGTAGTATGTAATACCTAGAATAATAATACATGTCTTTCAAGGCTGAAAGGGGCTAGCATTAGTTTCAACAAAACACTCACATATTACTCTATAGACTCCCTAATCCGATGTCAAAATTGAGTGTTGCAGCTCTGAGGTCAGAATCTGGGGTGACGTCCTTGTCCATGCCAGTCTTCATGTAGGAGGCCCTGAGACCTGGTGGAATGCAGGGGGACCAGTGTCAGACAGTCCCCAGCTGGTGTGGCAGCTCTTTGCCCTGTGGCATTGGGCAAATCAATAAACTCGTTAGCCTCAGCATTCTCCAGGTGTGAGTGGGGGAGAGGAAACCCATCTCCCAGGTTTCTGTGAAAACTTTGCAATCCCTAACATCCCCGCTGCTGCTTGTGCAGCTGGTGTTCAGTGATAAAAAGCCATGACTTGAGTCTCATGGCCATAAACCCACAGGTGGGGAGGCTGAAAAGATCTCAGAGTTTAGTTTAACTTCCCACGTAACCCAGGAGCCTCCTGCAGAGCCCCTAACAGATGGTTGTTCTGTGGAGCCCTGGCAGCCACATTAGGGGGTGGCTTCTCCTGCATAAACAGGCGCGATGCACGCAGGAGCTTCCCCGCCCTGCAGTGGATGGTACCTGACGCTCAGGAGGCAGGTGTCTCAGCCCCCACCTGAAGGTCACCTGCTCTCCGCCCTGCTGCTCTTCCAGGTGTTGCTGGGGCTGTAACATCTGGCCGAGAAACACATGTGGATCCAGGTCATCCATTGTTCTGCAGGCCGCCGGTGGGCCTGTCATGAGAGGACATTTGTGGGACGGGGTGTGTGAAAACAAAGAGGGCAGACCGAGCGGTCGCAGTGGCTCTGAATTATAGAGCACAGAGCAGAAGACGCAAGGATGTTGTGACCTCAGCGCACAACAGAGCCCGTGCTGCTGCACCCCAAGGACATCACCCTGCTCTCCCTCTGCTCCCCTTTCTCCTTGCAGCCTCCCTGTTGGGAGCACAGTCCTGTGGACGGCAGCCCGCAGCACCTGCCACTCATGGTGGGGGCCCCCGCCACTCCCCTCCCTGTCTGCAAAGCGGGGAAGGCGCTGCATGCCGGGCGGGGCCCTGCAGCCGGTCCTCCGGCCTCGCCAGCCTGGCCGCTCACCGTGGGAGACCTGCCCGCTTCCTGCAAACGCTGCCGCCTGCCGCAGCAGCCATTGTGTCTGTTCATTCTTCTCAAGTCCACTTGGCTGGAACAGTGTCTTCACAGCCACAGCAATACTTACAGCTCAAAATTTTCCCTTGGATGTGGTGTTTTCTTTAGGGAGATTTCAAAAAAAAATGGACACTTTTTTCACTCTGTTGGACGTGATACTGTGTCAGACCCTAATTGGCCTGTGGCTCTCAGCATCTTGCATTTCTGGGTCTCTCTGCGATTCAATTTTAACCAGAACGAGTCCCAGTGAGCTCCCAGGCTTTCCTTCTGGCACTGGATGGGGCGTGGGAAGAACTCTTCAGAACCGGGACCTTGGTGGCACAGGAGAGGGACCGGACCCTGCCCTCTGGCACTGCTGTCCTTGGTAACTGGAGACCCCATGATGTGGATTAACTGCCTCTGGGCCTGGGGAGGGAGGGCTCCTGGCACAGGACCGTCACCCCGGCAGTCCCTTGGTGGGGTGAGTTTTGCAGAGTTAATGCCTTTCTGGACAAGAACAGGCATTGGACAATTAACTCAAATCTTACTTCTCATCTTCAGAGAGTGAAATAACTTTTATAATGCAGAGAAAAATGATCGCTCTTTTGGAAAGATAAATTTTCCAAAAGGTGAATTACAGCCTAGAGAAAACATCCCTACTGAGTTCACCTCTAACTTTTCCCACAAGCCACAGCCAAAGGGGTACGGTAATGCCAACGCCGACACCACCTCTGTGGGCCTTGGGTTCTTCAGCACCGTTTTGAACCTCTCAGAAACGGGAAGGGAACGAACGGGGAGGTCGCTGGGCTCCCGGGAGAACGCTCGCTGCACGACCAGCCGGCCTCGCCGCGTTCCTTCCTCACCCTGCACTTATGGTGACAAACCTTATTCGTACAACAAATGTAGCTTTTGTTCTCTGCATCCCCCAAATGTCACCAGAGTTTTGGAGACACTTCTCTCAGGCCTCAGGAAAACCCTGTGCAAAAGGCCCTTGAGACAGTGGCCAGATGGTTTCTGACTACGCTAGTGTGCGCCTGGGGGGGAGGCCCAAAGTGCTGCCCCTTGAGGTGCTGAGAAGGGAAGACGGCAGAAAGGGCCCAGCCCCGTCTCCAACCTCTAAGTTCAGAGGCTGGAACAGAAAGGTCCCCAACAGTGTTGTCTATGGGACTGTGTATAATATATGACAAGTTTCCATACCTATACTTATTTCTTCTATCCTGACGGCAAACACAAGCTTTCTGGACCAAAGGAAGACTATTTACCTATAGGATGCTTGTAAGTCCCGTTTCCCATGTCCCAATTTTGCTGGGGAGATGCAGCAAAAAATGGGCGTTTGTACTTCAGGAGAGGAACCTTCAAATTATAAACCTCAAAGTTTATGTAAGAAGTGCTGCACAGCCTCCCAGTCTCCGGAGAGAGGGAGAGAAACTTTGCTCTTTGATGTAAACAAACCCTCTCCGGGAAGTGAGGGGGAAGGTCCCTAGGTGTTTAGAATGTAAAAGAACGTTCCAGTCTGTGCTCTTTTACTTTCTTTACCTTCCAAGTCTCGTTGGCTGTTTCCAGTCCTTTCATCTGGGTTGCCAGGACGTTTTGCTCGCAAAGCTCCAGACACGCAGACACTTGGAAGTTACTCAATTGCTTCCAACAATGTGTCCCTGCAGCAGAGCCCGTCTTTGCTGGTGAAGAAGGGGCACAGCTGGGTCTTTCCCTCCTTGTGTCTACATTTTGTAAATTACAAAGATGGCAGCTTGTTACCTGGATGACGTCTCCTGGCCAGGTCTGCACAGGTGGGCTTCCCCGGGCACACCAATCACATGCTGACACCATCTCCAGCATGTGATCCATTGAGTCCTCTCCCTTATAGAGGAAGCCTTTGTGGCTGTGGCCCAGCTGTGATCCATGCTGCTGACCTCCTGTCATTCATTTATTCTGAACTGTCGGCTTCAGTCATAAATTCTCAAAGACAGACCTAAAAACCACAGTTATCCCTCCCCTCCTGAGTCTGAGCATTGCCGTTGGACCTTCAGTGAAGTCCATATTTTGCTGCCAGAAAGAAAAGAGGGTAGCATGCTGCAGTTACCTGACATGCCCGAGAGCCCCATCAGCCAGGTTGTGGACTGTCTTCAGAAAGGTCCTAGTCTCCCGCCGCCTCCTCCACTCACGCTAACTGAACGCTGTCCTGGTGAGGTGCTCCGTTGCTTTCATTTACAGCCGAGGAGAGGCAGGCTGGACAGGTGGGCTCCTGACAACGACACCCTCTGACCCAGGATGGGGAAGGCAGGCTTCTCGGTCCTCCGTGGGATACTCGGAGAAGTGCGAGTTCTCAGAACTCAGATTTTGTGGTCAGGGTTATTGTGAATTGATTCGTCCTGAAACTGTTTTATAAACAGATTTCAAGAAATTCAATTTACCGTTGCTTAGTCAATCCCATCTCACTTAAACCCCATCGTGCCTTTCTAGATAATGTCATATCTGAAGAGGAGCCTGAGAAGACTGATGAGGAATAACCAAAGCAAAAGAAGTTTTCTGGAAGTTGAAATGCTTTGCATATGGCTTTGCCAGTGCTGCACGACAGGTACGTGGTGTTGCAGTCAGATTACTAAACACTGTTTCATTTCCAAACACATACCAACATCTGCATTGTGCAAGACGTAAGAAATCGCAACTGGTGAGCCGTGAGCCCACCCACCCATGCTTTGCTCTCTGTCAGAATCAGCAGGGGTCATAACATGGACTTTAGAGCCAGGAGGCTTGGTACAGCCACACGGCACCACTCACTAGGGACAGGAGCTTGAGCGAGTCCTAACGTACTGACTCATGTCTTCATCCATGCAATGCAAACTGCACTCACTCGAGAGGTCTGTGCAAACCTCAATGATGACGTGTGTACACGTGCTTTTAAAACTCTGATATAGATTAACCCAGCATTCCAGAAGGTTGTTCGCCATCATCTTGATTTTTTTTGAAGACAAGGTAACACCACAGCTCTTTCTTCCTCACACGTCAAGTCTGAGAGGAGTTGCTGCCATCAAGTCCCCGTGCCCCCTGCCACTGCCACAAGGAAAACTGCAGGAAATAAAACCCCAGATCTGGAATCTTGATGGGGCCTTGCAGCTGGAACATTTTTAACTACAGAATTCATGTCTTGGTCTAATGACTGTGGCCACAGCAGAAGAAGACTGGACCTGAAGTGAACTTTGGTTGACACACATTGTGACTGGCCTGCATAGAGCAAATCGTTGGGTCATGCTCCACGGGCTGTCACACCCTGGACAAGTCACTTTTCCTCTCTCTGCCATATGTACCTGTAGGACATGTTGTAAAACTTAAATGACACAGTCTCTGCAGGAATCTTCCAGAGCTTGACAATGGCTTTACAAACTCAAGGGTTTAAAGGGCCATTAGTATGAGAATTCGTGATAGAATCAGCAGTAAACATGTCTATTGAACTGAAATTGCTAACTTAAGGGAGAGGAAAATTTAAAGTAGATTAAACATTCAAGTGGTAAAGGCAGAAATTGGATTTTCAACTCTGCTCTTGGCCCTTTTTCATTTGTTATAAAAAACGAAGCAGAATTTTTAAAACTTGGCTACACGAAGCTTTCACTCTTCTGATGAGACCTAAATAAGGAAGCCAGACCAAGTCTTCCACAATGGCTTTGCCTGTTTCTTCAGAAAGCAGTCACCCCCAGTGAATCTGATCCAATGACAACCAAAACTCTTCTCAACTCAGCCCAATCACTCGTGTTGGTTCAGTCTGCAAATACTTAATAGAGCACACACTACATGCCAGGGTCCCATGCCAGGAAAACAGAGAAAAGGTCTGTACCCAGGGGAGGCCTTCAGGGAGGTCAAGGCTGGAGTGTGTCCTGAGTCCACCTCCCCTCAAACGGGCCTTCACCTGTCTCCAGCTCTTCTCTGCAGCGGTGCACCTGTCACCCTCACCGACTAAGATAAAAATCGAAATCTCTCTTCTTTATCATCATCCCGCAGGCAACCTTCTCATCTGATCCTGCAGCTAGACAAGCTTGTAATCACAAATCCATACCTTAAAAATACAACACCCCTCCTCCCACACACACACATAGCCTCATGTCTCTTGACTCACTTCCAAACCCTTCGGGTGTGCTGTGGGGAAAATGTCCTAGTGTGTTTCTGCTGCTTATAATAAAATATCTGGAACTGGTTACTTCCTAAGAAAATGAAATTTATTGCTTATGGTTTCTGAGGCTGGGAAGTCCAAAGTCCAGGGAACACAGCTGGTGAAGGCCTTGGTGGTAGTGACAGTGATGGCAGGGTATCACATTGTAGACAGTAGTGGAGCAGAGAGAGCAGAGCAGAGAGATAACTCCTCATGCACTCTTCTTTTAAAGCCCTCAGAACCATGCCCATGACCACCATTATTAATACATTGACTGTGGTATGGTCCTGCAGTCTAATCATCTCCCCAAGACCCACCTTTCAATTACCATAATAGGACTTCCCACCCTCAACAGTTACAGTGGGGATTAAGCCTCAAAGAGTTTGGGGGGGACATCCAACCTACAGCAGCCACAATCGAGAGACCTGAGGAGGGAGCCTTGCCTTCCTGGCATTCACCACGCCTGCTGTAAACCCAACAGGTGGAGAAAACGTACATGGGTGCACTATGTTTGCAGTCAGCCTTTCACACAAGTGCTACATTGTAAGTGCACGTGTACTGATAAAGTATCACAACTCAACATGAGGGGATATGTGGTTGATTAAATGTATATTATTCAAAATTTGTTAAGATACGTATCTGTTGTGCTCTGATTGAACCGCTTTTATTGGGATAAGCGTTTGAGTAAATCAGTGCTGACTCTTTCCCTTGAAAGGATTAGGAGATGTCTGTGGTCACTATGTCCTAATTATAAAGTTATATATTTGAGAAGTGGCTAATTGTAAAATCTTCTGATTTATGTGTTTAAACAATGGTTAGATTCTTGCTTTTTGGTACCCTAAAATTTTAGCTAGACAACACTATATCTGGGTTGCCTTTATTGTTAGGTGATAGCTTGTGTGGTCTGTCTTTCAGTAATACTGCAGTGAGTTTTAAGCCACTGAATATTAATTAAATGTTTACAGAGTTACCACTCTCTGCTGGATTATATCTATGGACATGATTTTCTAGATTACCAGGTTTCCTCAGACAAGGAGTTATATCTTAATTTATTTTTCATCCTTGGAAATATTAAGCACAGTTCTGGCACACAGGTGAGAAAAATATCCAGAATGAAATGCAAAATTAGGTGTATACTAACACTTGACAGGAATTAATAAACTATCAATTTTTAACATAAATTCTTTATAGATACAAATACAGCAGCAATATTTATTCTAATTATTAGAGTTAATAAGAGTCATATTATTATGTATTGGTATGAAAATATTTTGGATGTCAACAAATCTATATCTATAAATATCAGCATATACAAGAATACTTTAAAAAGTTCATGGAAAGATTCATATTATCTTTAATTCTATTTTTCCACAAACTTTTTGTACGCTCATATGTTAATAGGGAGCGAATCCAGAATACGGGCTCAAATTCAACTTGCCAATAACTTATTTTTATATCCTTTCTACACTTTCTGCCTCTTATTTCTGAAAGTAGCAAGAAAGTGGGGCAGGTTTCATCATCATCGTCATATTAACAATTAGCCCTGCCGTCCCTCACGTTTACACGACACAGATCTCGTGCTGGGTGTCAGGGGCACGGCGGAGGGGATGGGAAAGAGACTTTCAGGGCCTGTTTTTCTGGGTGTTTTTGATTTAAGGGCTGCTGAGTCAGAACATGCAAAGTGGTTTGAGAAACTTAAGAAGCTGCCTGACTCTTTGCCCTGCGCTGTCCTGAGCTGGAGCGTGCTCCATATGCATCAGTTCCTTCGTCTCTTCGGTTTGGGTCTTTCGTGCGTGTGTGTGTGTTTTGGCTGCCTCCGGAATTGCATGTAACCCCAACAATGTGTCAGGAGAGAAGTCTCTCTGCAGCAGGATTTCTGCCCAGAAAAACTGTGGTGAGTTGGAAGGCTTGCTGGGACATTGGCTGCCACCCACTGGGGGCTCAGTTTTCAGATACACAGTGATCCTAAACATCAGCAGCTGCCCGTTGGCTTAGGGACAGTGACGGAGACTGAACCCACCATCCCTTCCACTGTCTCATGTGTCAGCAACACAGAGCTTGCTTTGGGTGTTTTGCTTCTGGATTTTATTTTTTTCCTTGCAAATATTTACAGATTAATGACTCAGGCCTTTTGATGAAGGAGATATGACTGAGGGTCTCCAATCCAGGCCACGATGAAACGCTTCAGGAAGTTTTCTCACGCAGTCCATCCTTGGTGGCATGCTGGTCATTACTATTCAAGTTGGGGCCGTTTTAGTGGCTGTTGGTAGAACAGAGACAGCACAGGGCTCCAGACCCAGATCACGTAGCCCTGGCTGCACAGCACACAGTTTACTGGGTCACACTGAAAAACTTCATTAGTATTATAACATGTCAAAATTAGTCACTAAAGAATGTAAACAGCCCCTGAAACAGAGCCGAGCAGGCATCCAGCCATCTGTTCCGTGGGTTGGTCTGTGTTCTCACTGTGGGCGCTGATTTCTGCCCCCTCACCAGATGAGCACCGCCTCCGTCAGCCGACTGTCCCCAAGTAGCACAAGCCGAAGGTGTCAACAGCTTGCTCTGCCTGCCGTGGGGGCCAGTGCTCCGGGCTCAGCGGGGGGACGGCAGCAGCAGCTGGCAGGGCCTGGGACCTGCTTCCATCCCCACCTCTCTCTCGCTTTTTTTTTTTTTTTTTTTTTTTTTT
>NW_007734703.1:40935-42565 GCF_000696425.1 Galeopterus variegatus | reverse complement strand
TTTTTTTTTTTTTTTTTTTTTTTTGCTGCAGATGTGAGAAGCAAGCTGTCATGCCATTATTAGCAAAGGCACCCTGGTGTACAGCGATGTGCATCCCTTTTGCAGCCCAGTATGAGAACTCTCCATCCTCCTTCCCCTCCCTTTCTCACCCCGGCTGCGTTCAGACCTAAAATGTCCCCCCACCCTTGAGCTGCGTTGCTTGACAGCAGGTCATTTACCTGGGGAAGGTAGGACAATCCTCTTCATGGGACCCACTTTGCTGGTGGAGGACGCTTTACTCTCAATTTATCTGAGCCAGAAGCATGTCCTGAGCTCCTCATCTCACATTCATAGGCTGTGAGGAATTACCCCCAAAATCTGGAACAGGAAACCCAAATCTCTGTCACCCTCCACTACTGATGGAGTCAGGAGAAAATCTCCAAAGAGTCCAACCCATCTCAATGACGAGTTAATGTGATTGATTCGGTAAATTAGGAAACTGGGCCACTAACTCCATGGAGAGTACGCCTCTGTGTGTAATAATTTGGTACTCAGCTTCCAGCAATTTTCATAAACTGGTTTTGATTCTAGAGTTCAGCACCCTGGTGGGTTATTGGAGTTTGGGGGGATTACATACCCATGATGTCTCCAGAGGTGGGGCGTTAGCATCTCAGCGACCTCGAAGATAAAGTTGTCTTGAATGTGAACACCCTTCTGGATACAGGATCATAAGCTCTACATGTTCTATTCAGATCCTGGGAGCCCCTGGCCCCTGAAACTGCTCCTCTTCCATGTCACCCTGACAGCAAGTGTCACCTGGATTCTCTCTGTGGCTCAGGCCAAACCATGGGTCCTCCTTGTGGCCCCTGCCTTTTGTGCGCTTTCACTCCATGGTAAGCCCTGTCGTACCTGCCTTCCAAGTGCACTGGGATCCAGCGTCTCCCCTGCCTCCCCACTGTCCCCTGGCCCGGGCCACCTCCCTCTGGCCTGCACGGCCTCAGGCAGCCTCCTGACTGGCCTGCCCTCTTCCCCTTTGTGACACTCTCAACCCAGCCACAGAACTCATGCTCCTGCAGTGTCAGGAAGACCCACAGTGGTGCCCCTGTTGGGAACACCCCCATGTGAGTCTTCCTGGCGTCCCCACTCCAGGACAAACTCGGTCCTCACCGTCCCCTTCAAGCCCCGCCCGACACTCCTGGAGACACCTCAGCCTCGTGCTCCATGCTGCCCTGGACGCCGGGCACCCGCCCTCCTGGGCCTCAGCCTCTGCTCCTCCCCGGCCACCCTGCATGGGTTCGTCGCTCCCTTCCCACCTCTGCTGCCCAGCGGGCTGCACGATCCTCACGGCAAAGCGGTTGATCAGCAGGAACCGCAGGGAGGTCACATCCTGCGAGGGGATGCCGTCAGCCCTCACTCTCAGCCCACCTCTGTGTGGGTTGTGTTGACCAGTTCGCCCTCCCAAGTGGAAAGCTGAGCTGAAAACAGCAGGAAGAGCACCGCACAGCCTCTCTTCCGTGTGTGTCTCTTGGCAGCTTTTCATACCAATGCTCTACCAGAGATGGGGGTTATTCCAGCTCGTGCACTTTAATTGCATTGCGTGGAGTTCTGAGCACTCAGTGTTGGGATGTTCACGTGGTTTCCACTTGTGCGT
>NW_007734703.1:38973-40488 GCF_000696425.1 Galeopterus variegatus | reverse complement strand
CGCACAGCCTCTCTTCCGTGTGTGTCTCTTGGCAGCTTTTCATACCAATGCTCTACCAGAGGTGGGGGTTATTCCAGCTCGTGCACTTTAATTGCATTGCGTGGAGTTCTGAGCACTCAGTGTTGGGATGTTCACGTGGTTTCCACTTGTGCGTGTTCTCCACTTATTGGTTCTTCATAATTATTCTCACACTTGCAATATGCCTTATATGTGTAATTTTTTTAAAAATTTACAAATACTACTGAATTTAATCTTTCTGATCACCTGTCACCTTTTGAAACAGTGTTGCCGTGCTTGGAAAGGGGCATGAGAGTTGGTGGCACTGAGACCAGTCGTTTCCTGGACCACAGAGAGAGCAACGCTGGGCAAAGACACACACGGGAGTGCCAGCCTCAGATCAGTGCCTGAGCAAGAGGCTGGGCCAGACCCGTCCTTGAGGTGAGGGCAAAGCGTGGCTCTGTGCTCAGACAGAGAAGGCCGGGCCCCTCAGCATCATCTCCCCGCATGTGTGAGGTTGGACCAGTGCAGACAGAATCCCAGGGGACTCCAGCAGAACTGAAATGCAGAGCAGGGGGCTTCTTTGCAGGTCTCCTGGGCAGTCATAGACACAGCCCTCTGCCCGTACAAATCACCTCCCTGTGTGGACTTTTGTGTTGTCACTGGCATTAGACACTCATTCTGTGGGGTTCAGGGAGCCCCATTTCCTGCCCTCAGGGCACGAGTGTCAGAACAAGAGAGAGATGCCTAAGTCCAGGTGTCTCTGAAGGAAGTCGGGGAGTGTCAGGGCTCAATGGAGTGACTTGCTGGGCATCTGTCAGGCTCTGGGGTGCAGAGCTGGAGCAGAGGTGTCCCCACTGCAAAGAGCTGGAAATCTGAAGGGGACACACTTTTATCCAATACAGCATGAAGTCACTGTGATAGAAGTGGGAGGTTGTGGTGGGGCTGGAAGTGGCACGACCCCTGCTGGGAGACCCCCTCTGCAGGAGAGCTTGGGAGGCTGAACTCTGCCCTGCAGAGGAGGGAGTGGCAACGCGAGTGCCCCTCAGTGTGAAGGCTGCATCTGTGTGTGGCGAGAGAACAGCGTGGCGCTCACTGGAGCCCGGGGGAAAGGCAGCCACGAGCCTCCTCTCTTGGTTCCATCCCGATTCTGTCGTCTTCCAAAAGTAATAGGGTTGATAGTACGACCGCAGACTCAGAGAGTGGAATACTGCAGGAAGCACTTTATGGCTCGAACTTTTCCATGTGTTTGTCTTATTCTTGAAAAATCAAATATTTGTTTCTTATTAAAATATGTGATAATATAGAGTCCAATAGTGCCCCTAAGTTTATGCAAGAAAACTAACTGCACCCCCATAGAATTTAGACAGCTCATTCCCCCAAAACTCACGTGGAAATCTGATCCCCAGTGTGGCAGTGCTGGGAGCTGATCGAGTCATGGGGCGGATCCCTCATGGATGGATTCATGCTCTCCCTGGGGGAGGGGGGAGTAATGAGTGAGTTCTCGCTCTATTAGTT
>NW_007734703.1:28496-38553 GCF_000696425.1 Galeopterus variegatus | reverse complement strand
TGAGTTCTCGCTCTATTAGTTCCCGCGAGAGCTGGTTGCTTAAAAAGACCCTGGCACCTCCCCTCTCTCTCTTGCTTCCTCTCACCACATGATGATCTGCTTGTACCCGCCGGCTGCTGCCGCTTTCCACCATGAGTAGAAGCAGCCTGAGGCTCATGCCAGACGCAGCTGTCCCAGAATCGTGAGCCAAATGAACCTCTGTTCTTTATAAATGACCCTGTCTCAGGTATTCTGCTATAGCAACTCAAAAATGGATTAATACACCCCGTAGGTCCTCAGCTCTCTGGCCGCAGCCACCTGTTCACCCTCCCTGGTCACTCCCAGGCCATGGTTCTCAAGCCAGAGGGAGCCTGGGCGTCTCTGGGGAGACAGCTGTGGCCCAGCCCAGGGCTGCCAATTTAGACCATCTGGGAGGCCTGAGAACCTACCTCTCTGTGAGGAGCACGGCTCCAGTAGTGACTCTTAACTTTTAAAATAAATAACTTCTGCTTGTCCTTGTTGCTTTTTCTAAAACTTGATTTTAATTTAGGCATTTTCTATTGAGTTCCTTTCCATTTTACACTCTGTGCAACCAGACACACTTATTATTTTTCCAAGGTAATCATGTCATAATTTGGAAATCCTCTCTCTCTCTGTCATGTACACACACACTCACACACACACACACACACACACACACACACACACACACACGAGAAGCACATATGACTTTGGGGGAAGGATTGATAATTGCCTTGCTTTTCCATTTGCTTAGTACTTTGGAACCTTTCGCTATTTCAGAGCGAACACAAATTTTCAGTAGGATCAACACATCCCATAAATTACGGGCTTCCGTCCCCCCCACCGCCCCCGCCATTCTTCCTTCCCTACTTCCTTCCTCCCTTCCCTTCTCCCTCCCTCCTTCCTCCCTCTCCCATCTGTTCTGTTTGGGGCATCTTTGGGTCTCTTTCCCAGAGCTCCAGCCCAGACCAGCTGCCCTCAGGGCCCGCTGAGCAGTGGACAGCTCCTTTCACCCTCGTTCTGGGGCTTCTTTCTGCCTCCCTGCTGGGGTCTAGCTTCTGATTCCTAGAGGGGATACCTTCCTTTCTGGGGGTTTATTTCCACATTTGGTGGAGACTGTCTTGTGCATCTTCCCGGGAAAGAGGCAAGTGTTTTAGGACCGTTATGTCTGAAAATGTCTCTGCCATCCTCCACCTGACCGGTGATAGCTGTGCAGCTGCAGGAAGCGTACACCTGGGAACGTCTAGGCCGTCTGCTGCAGCGTTGCCTGGCACAGCCTCCTACTCTCTGTCTGGAACTATAAAGACGTTTCTATCTCAGATCACTTGAAATTTCGAGATGATGTGATAGACACAGACGTGCATGTACACACACATCTCTCTATTTGTCGACACGTCTTTATCTGGGTCTGTATTTCCCTGGAGACTCAGGGGTCTTTCAATGTGGAAACATGTATCTCTCAGCTCTAACTTCCTTCTTTTTTCTGTTCCTTCTCTGTGTGTTCTTTGCTCAGCTTCTGTGAACTTCTTTTTTGTAAGAAAATGGGCCTCATGCGTTGAAACTTGGTTTCTTATTTTCTTTTCTACTTCTGTCTTCTTGCTCTACTTTCTTAAAAACCTTCTCAGTTTTATTTTTCAAACCATCTTAACTTTTTAAAAGCTATTATACTTTCAGTTTCTAGGAGTTTAGACAGCGCAAGTAGCGAACATTTCTGTAATCGCAAAAGTTCTGTTGGGCAGCTGCCTGCAGCTCTGCGTAGACCCACGGCTTCCCCCACATTTAAGACCAAGACACCAAATTGCTGACTTAACCTCCGTGTACCTGGGCAGCTCTTCAAAGTTCTGTTGGGCAGCTGCCTGCAGCTCTGCGTAGACCCACGGCTTCTCCCACATTTAAGACCAAGACACCAAATTGCTGACTTAACCTCCGTGTACCTGGGCAGCTCTTATCTAGTGGTGGATTTAGGTGGAGCCAAGACATGCCTATTTTCTGTGTGTCGGTATCTGCAGGTGTTTTCTCTCAAGCTAGTCATTTTCTCAGAGGTGAGTCCTTCAACATTCTGCTGGGGAGAAGGTGTTTTTCTGACGGCATCATGCATCTAGAGAATGGGGTGGGTGTCTGAACCCAGACAAGAAATGGAAGCTTGGGTATTCAGTGAAATGGGGCTTATAAAAATTCACTAAGAGGAATCTGAAAAGCTAAGTAATCAACTCAACCTATAATCCAGGAGAGAGAAAGAAGTAGGTCCTCAGAGTAGAATGGTGTTCAGAAAAAATGAGGGAAGCTGTTTTCTGCCAGCACCGGAGTCCAGTTTATTTAATAAATCCACAAACTCATGGTCAGCCCTCCTCCCCAGCCCCAGCTGTACGGCGTCACCCAGACCCATAGCCCCGGTGCAGCCTCAACTGACCATGCCCGCTGCTGGCTGGGAGGAGGCCTGGTGATTCAGGGCTCCTGACAGTGGCCTCAGCTTGTTGGTGATCCGCCTCCAACTCTGGATCCTGCTGGTCCTGTGGCACGAGGAGGCTCCCTGATCCCCACCATCCTGTCTGCAAGCAGCTCCGTGGGAGCCACCCAGGCTCCACTAACTCAGTTCCCACCCAGCAGCTTTCTCCTGCTGGAACGCGCCCAGCCTCTTTCATGTGCTGTGATCTTCTCCCTTATACTAGTTTTTTCCTTCTTGTTTTTCACCTTCTTAATCTTTTACTGACCTCTTGGAGTTTCAGGATGTAGCTGAGATAAACACATGAGTTCATCCTAGTGTTGTCATCCAGAATCTGTAGTACTTTTCAGTGAAAACACCAATTAAAAAGAAAAACAAAAGCCATGCACATCTGGCAGAGGGTGTTATCCACAATGTCATGTTAAATAAATAAAGCAGCTTATAGTTTACAAATGACAAACACGTTGCATGGTCACAGTAGAGGTTTCTAAGCAGGAAGGGGGTCATAATTATTTTTGAATTGAGAAAAAGTCAAAAAGGCAGCGTCCAGCGTGGACTAAAGAAAAGAGGTGCAGGTGGAGGGTGAGCAGTGGGTTATTAGTGTCGATGGTGCAGGTGAAGACGAAGCAGAACCAGCGGCACAGGGACAACAGGTCAAAGCAAGCGACAGGCCGAAGGCAGACCCTGCAGGTAATTGCAGACTCACTGGGCCGTAAATGAAGTGTACGGAGGAGACTGCTCCTGCAGATGTGAGGGTCCTCCCCGAAGACAACGCTAAGCTCTCCATGGAGCACAAAGTCTCCCGTAACCTGCACCCCGTCTCACTTTGCCCCACACGAACATGCTCACTTACTGTTAGCTGTTGAGCAACAAAGCTGCAAAGCAGCTTCAAGATGTCTGTAACCTTTCCTGCCGACCGACGTGCCCAACTCTCCCCGGTGGACAGATTACATAGGAGAAATCAACTAGGTATAATATGTCTGTCCAAAACAGCTTCGACCCTGTGACAGCATTATACCTGGAAACAAAGTAGAGAGGTTCTTGGAATAATGCAAATTGTGATGCTGTTTAAGTACAGCCCCCGGCATAATAAATCAGGATCTCATTAAATCAATAATCTATCTTCTAAGACCTGAATGAGATAGATTATGACATTTTTCCCTTTTGAAAGTTTTGTTTTTATTTTGTCTTTATTAGTACAGAGCTCTTAGTTCAACTACAAAATTAAATATTTATATCATTCATAGTACAACCATCAGGCTAGCAGTTCAGCCTCTTCCTCTGAAGGATAACCAGGGCATGTTCTTCAGCAAGGACTTGGGGTCAATCTGCTCCTCGGTCTCTGTGTCCCTCATTCTGTGAGTAGTTGCCTTTGTACATCTACTTTTTATAAAACTTAAGGAATACTTAAAAAATCACGTATACTTTATTGAGTTTGCTCTTTGAAGATATAATTGAAATACTCATCAAAGGCAATATGCCAGGGCCTGCGGTGTTTCTCCCCTGGGGAAGTGTGCCCTCGGGAATGCCTGAGCCAAGGGACGGCCTCTGCACCATGGGCGAGCTTCTCTGTGCTCTGGGACGTCCCTGCTTATGCACTGCAATCAGGCTTCTAATCCCAGATGGCCCCTCTCAGAGCCCAGGGGGGCTCATACACTTAACAGTTAAATGTGGGCATTTTCTGAGCCAAGACACCTGGGCTTGCAAGGGCATCTCCATAAATGTCATCCTCTGGTGTCCATAGTTGAAGAACTGCAGTTACTGATCTGTCACGAGAAATTATCCCAGTGAAAAAAGGTCCTGGAATGAGTATGCCTGAGTCCAAAGCTACTTATCATGACTGTGCATCAGATAAAATAGTCAGAATCCTCTTACCAGAATGCATGGTAACATTATATTCTTATAAAATACTTTCTGTGTTAGAGATAAAGGTGTCTTCTATTCAGAGAGCAATGCTCCACCAATATAATCCTCCATTAGTCTATCAAATTTCCTACTTTAAATTCCTAAAAACCTACACACGATAAAGCCACATTTTAGTACACTCAATACATCCATTGCACTTAAAGAACTCTTCCCCCATGAGTAAGTTGCTTGATCCAGTTACCAGATCCCTTTGAGCCTAGGTTTCTTCATCTGTAAAATAAGTGTGAATTGTAGCACCCACTTCACAGGGGTTTTATGAGAATTAAGTGAGATAATGCAAGTGAAAGTGTGTATTATTTTTACTCTGTACATAGGTACAGAGTTAACATGCAGCACACACAAACTATCATTATTGTGTCAAAATGCCTCAAATAAATTAAACATACATGCTTACTAATTACCTGCTGTTTCCAGGTCATCTACTATAGACTACCACAGATAAATAAGGCAGTTTGCAATATTATGTGCAATACAGCAAAAGACACCATCAGTAGTGATATCCCCAGGTGAAGGAAGGTAACGCATGTGCTGTGTTCTCTGCGTCAGTAATCACACCTACATTCTAGGTTAACCATGGTGAGCCTCTGTTGTGTCTAATGAGATTTTCTCATAGACTCACCTCTTCAAATATATGAAAAACACACTGTGTTTTGTCTCACTTCAACATTTTTATTGGCACTTGTGGCTATGATATTAATAAATGCATTGATAATGTTACTTTAAAAGAAGGATATTATAAGTTTAGGGAGAGAAGAGTCATCAAAATCACGAGATATTAACAGCATTGCTTTAACAAACTATCATGGAACGCAATTGCAGATGTTTGCTTGATATTATTTAGAGCTGTACCTGTGAAGGTTAATTCTGGTTGTCGACTTGATTAGATTAAGAATACGATGAAACCTGGTAAAGCTATCTTTTTAGGTGTGTCCATGAGGGTGTTTCCAGAAGAGATTAGCATCTGGGTTTGAGTGGACTTGGTAGGGTGAGATTCATCCAGTCGGCTGGGGGCCCAGAGAGAGCAAAAAACGGAGGAAAAAATGTGAATCTCTCCATCCACTAGAGCTGAGACACACTCTCCTTTCCTGCCCGTGGACATCAGAGCTCGAGACTCTTCAGCTTTGGGCTCCAGGACTTACAGCAAGGACACCATCAGCTTCCCTGGTTCTGAGGCCTTTGGACTTGGACTGAGCCACACTACCAGCATCCAGTTTGCAGACGGCCTATCTCGGGACTCTTCAGCCTTCATAATCACATAAGCCGATTCTCCTAATAAATCCTCTCTCTCATATTTATAACATGTCCTGTTGACTCTACCTCTCCGGAGAACCCTGATGAATACGATGTGCAGCATTGGTAAGTGCCGTGGTTAACAAAACAGAGTGAAAGTGTAGACAGCTCTCCCAGCTCACATGACACTTTCCGCTAGGAACCACGTTTTCCTTTTGCATGGGTTTGCAAGTGATTCTTGGGCTGTGAGGCCACTGCTAGTGTTATTTGCTCCTTCAATGGACATTTATGTAGACCCCAGACCATGCTGGGTGCCATGGGTTTCAGCTTCTGGGAGTCTTCAGCCTAGTGGCTGAGTTATCCATTCAAAACAGGCAACATTCTGGAGTGAAGAGAACATCAGGGCTTCTCAAACTTTGATGCGTGTGTGAATCATGGGGTCTGGTTAGATTAGATGTAGATCTGATTTGGCGTTGGGGGAAGGTGGGATTCTGCATTTCTAGCAACTCCTGGGTGACACTGAGGCTCTGGTCCATGGACCACACTTCGAGTAGCCAAGGTCTGAATAACACTGCAGGGTCTTGGATGCCCACCCAATCCTTTCCCCATGTTTATTTAATGAGGGGCACGTAACTCAGCAACTGCATTCAGGGGCCTGACAGGTACGTGCTGTGTATTACTTAGTGAGAGGCACGTAACTCTGCATCTGGACTCAAGCGCCCAACAGGTGTGTGCTCTGTATTTTGGGGCCCAACAGGTACGTGCTTTGTATTTTGCTATAGCTTAGCATCTGAGTTCAGGGTCCTCTGTATTATTTAATGAAGGCATGTAGCTCAGCATCTGCTTTCAGGGGTCCAATAGGTATGTGCTCTGTGTTTTGCTGTAGCTCACTTCCCCCCTCCCTTGGCCTCTTGTGCCTCTGGGATGGTGGAAACTCAACTTCAGTTGTTTCACTGTCTCCTTTCCCAAGGCCCTGTCTGGATTATGAGCACGATTCCTAGGACCCAGAATAGTGTCAATGTACCACCCAGGGGTCTTCTGAGGGTCTCCAGACTTGTGGCCATGCAGAGAGTCTCTCTCCTTTAGGCAACACAAGCCCTTGGAGGCTTCAGACAATGTTACATGGGGACTCTCTTGAGACTGCCTGGGATCCTGCCTGAGTGGTCCCTCCTGCAGCCATGAAAGAGGAGTCAGGGAGAATGTGCATTAATACTTCCAAAATATTATCCTGATACCTTAGTTTACCCTTTAAGATGTTAGATTGAGTGAGATATGGCCTTGTGTTAAGAACTGAGGGTGCTGGTTTTCTATCGTGTGGCCCCAGTGAGAGTGCAGGGGGCTTTCTTTGATCACACTGTCCTTTGGGCCTGTTGGAAGCCCTGAGGATGGAGAGACACATGGCCACCTCTGGGCAGGGTGGGCTGCATGCTCCCTGTGGGCCGGCACCACACATGCATGCATGGAGACAGGCCCATGCTCTGACTGTCCCCGGATGCTGGCAGGGCCAAGGGGCCAAGTTCAACCTCGACATCCACCTCCCTGCCTGCATTTGACCTGTTAAATACTGCATTTCTTTTCTGGTTGGTGGTGCTTGAATGCAGTCTCGACACTTAGTATCATCAAGGCAAAGAGCTTTCTCTGTGGAATGACCCATACTTCAACAATCAAACTGCTTGAGAGAAATGGGGGTTTGCCAGAGTGGGGAGGATTAGGATGGAGTGTGAGTTTCTGGCACAGGCTCTGACAAGGTTATCAAGCAGCATTAGAGACAGTCATCAGAAACCCACGGAGGGTGGAGTGGAGAGTGGACAGATCCAGCTCCAACTGGCCCGGGACAGGCTTTAGGATGAAAAACACAGAGGGCAGTGTGGGATCTTGTTGCAAAATTCCACTGTCTGAAGGCTGTGGGTCTTCAGACTGATTTAGAACAAAATCTCTGTATGATTATATTCCAGAGAAGAGAGTGGACAGGTTGCACCAAATCCTCTTCGTTTGGGGGTGCACAATTGCAGTTGCTGGCACAGAGCCGTACCCTGAACTTCCACAGCATCGTGGATGCAGGAAGTCTACAGTTCATGCTGGTCATGAGCCCAGGAGGCCTCTGACCCACGACAAGCAATCACAGCCAGCCTGGGTTCATGCCTGCCTGTTCCCTGCTCTTGAAGAGCCTGAACTGCCTCCCAAGGCTGGCAGCACTGAACCCGCAGCGAGGCCTGGGGAGGGCTAGGCACCCCAGCCTGAGCCCTGGCCCCCTTCACTCTTTCACTTCTGGGGCTCCCACTGTGTGCAAGAAAAGCCCCTGCTCCACTCAGGACTGACTCAGACACCAGGTTCAGACGCACAGATCTTGCTCATCTTCAATTTAATTCTCTCAGTGTTTTAAACTAAACCATTTATTTATTCAGGACATTTAATAAGATGCCTCTGGGTTATACTAGCCTTCACAAATTCTTTAGAAAAATGAGAAATTCCCAGGTTCCTGGAGTTTTGCTCTCACAGCTCCTGGTGGCTCACATCCATGTGAGCTCTGAAGTTTCAAGATGCTTTAACACATGTTAGAGAGATGACCATTCTTTTAATTCATCTCCACAAGCATCCTTCAAGGGAGGGGAAGGCCAGGCATTAGTCCTATGAAGTGTCTGATGCCCAAAGGCCAGATGTTTCACACATTACGGAGTTTGAGAAATTGGGAAGCTTTGATGCTCTCCACAATGCAAAAGATGAGGTGGTTCTGCTGAAAGTCTAACTCCTGATGTATCATACATGTGTCTGTACCAGGAGACACAGCTGCCGTGGACCTGTCTACAGGTCTGCCCCTAAGTCAGTGCTCACACTGAGGGGATATGCATAACCCAGGTGCCAGCGTGTCCAGGTGTGCTCAGCTCCACGCTGGGTGTGGGAGCCAGAGAGGAGGAGGGAGAGCTGTTTCCATCTGGCTTCCTGAGACCAGCCTGAATCCCGGGAGAGATATGGGCAGCCTCCTCCCTAGCAAAGCTTCACATCAGGAGCCACGTGTTGTCACCCCACCTAGACCCCTGGGACTGGCTGTGTGACTGTATCCAGATGATCTGCATTTCATTGTGGTTTTCATCTGTAATATGGAATGTTTCTATTTTCTAAGCTAAGTACACAGGGTCAGGGTGAGGAGTGACATAACATAAAAACACTTTGAAAAAGGATGCATTTTGCACATAACAGGGTGGTTATGGTTGCTCCATCATATGTCAACATTTTTAAGGCATTATATTCTTCAGTGCAGAGGAGTTGTTCTGAGAGCAAGACAGAGGCGTGTATGTAGCTGAAAAACTCACACATGTAAGTGCACGATTTTCTCTTTCTGTGCGGAAGAAGAAAAGGACAGATGTGTTAGCAGAGGATTAGCTGCTAGAATAATTATGTTAAATAAGACACAAATGGGTTCCTACTCCAGCTCCAGTTTCGGATCCTCACATGAATTCTCAGAGGGGGTCCTGCTCACACATGTGTTAGCAGAGGATTAGCTGCTAGAATAATTATGTTAAATAAGACACAAATGGGCTCCTACTCCAGCTCCAGTTTCGGATCCTCACATGAATTCTCAGAGGGGGTCCTGCTCACACATAATTGTGCCTTCGAGCTAGAAACAGGAAGGCTGTATTTGATCAACGAGCTGGAGGATTTGAAAGGTAACCCTCTCTCATGCCAACTGCTTTTCTAAGTATAACATCCTCAGGGGCAACGATCCTTCCAGAGGCAAAATATTAAAGGATAAAGAAAGAAACAGGCTGACCGTAAACAGAACCCTCCCCCTTTGCACATCGACTTCTTTTAAGTGCTGCTGGAAAACCCCCTCTTCTTCTCTGTCTCCATCTCTGTCCCTCCCTCCCTCTCCACACATGCTATTTTTCACTCTTCCTATCTGTGTACCTATGGCATCTATGAATCAGATATTTTGGTCTCAAAATACTTGAGTGTTTACTGAGAAACTGAGATGCTTTGTGGAGTAAGTCAACTTTCTGAGGGAGGTGACCCCATACCCCAAAACACACTTGTGCCAGTGATCCCTCCCCTGAGGTGGGCACAGGGCTGTGAGGGCTTCTGTGGACCCCTGCATCTGCCCAGCCTCAGCCTCCTTTACAGAGATTTGTCAGGATCTTGGCCATGCTCGCCAACCAGCTCCAGCCATCCTCCCACCCAAGAGCAGGTGGCCCAGGCCAGAGGGCAGCACAGTCAGTTTGGCCTGGCTCTCAAAGATGGCACTGGCTGGAGGCTGAGGTTTAGAAAGAGCAAGTCCACAGTGCCCTGCCCCCATCCCCACCCAGGGTTGGGTCTCTCACCTCCTCCTCCACCCACTCTCCCCGGCTGATCTCGCCAGCCTCCATCTATGGCTCTCATAGCTCCATACCCATCCTGTCTCTCCCACTGGGGCATCAGAAATGGAAAACTGTCATTAATGTGCCCAGTGCAGTTGCTGCCTCA
>NW_007734703.1:26436-28157 GCF_000696425.1 Galeopterus variegatus | reverse complement strand
CCCACTGGGGCATCAGAAATGGAAAACTGTCATTAATGTGCCCAGTGCAGTTGCTGCCTCAACATCCCCTTTTGGGCCTGGCATAAATTGTTTGAAGCCCCAACTTCCCGTGCCACCTTGCGCCTAGTTAAAATGTCCCCTCCTGTGTGGTTGTGTGTGATGTAGCCCACTGTTCCTCACCCCACTGACCCCAAACCCAATGCTCCACACAGCTGCTGACCACAATACAACACAATGATCAACACATCTCATTTAATAGGGAGGAGGTTGGGCTCATTTACTGATTCACTGCTTCATCCATCCCAGGCAGCAGCTGCTCAAAGCCTCCCCAGGTTGGTGTCCGCTCGTCCTTCAGGCTCATTGTACAGATCTGCTTGCAAGGGCCTCACTTCACCACTCAGGTTAAGGTGGCCCCTGACGTGGTCCAGCTCAGCCCCTGCCACTGGAGGGAGTGGTCTGACTCATTCACTGATTCAAAATGCATGCATGCAGCTCTTCAGCATGCAGGTCCTGTGCAGGAAAGGAGGTTACGCAGAGAGCCAGCCAGAACACTCCACGTTCCCGCAGAACTCACACACTGGTCAAGGGAGGCGCTGATATAAGAACTTGCTTTCTTATTTCTTTTTTTCAGTGTGTTTCTGCTGAAAATGAATTGCAGTTGTTTTTGTCCATATTTTCCTTCAGTTTGGAAGGTCATGTTCTCAGAGTAAAGAGTGGAAAGCTGGCAGCTCTTTCCTCTCGGTACGTTGGGACATCGCTGCATGCTGTCTTCCTTTTGTGGATTCTCTGGAGGAGTCAGCTTCAGGACTAGTCCTCTTCTGGAGGTGAACTTCTCTTTTCTCTGGCTGCTCTTAGGAATGTCCCATTGCCTTTAGTATCCACAAGTTTAACTGTGATGTGTACAGATGTGGTATGCTTTGTATTTTTCCTGTTTGTTATCTGTAGAGACTTTTGAACTTATGGTTTTGTGTTGTTTAATATTTGTTTTTCAAATCATAACTGGTGTCTTTTGCCTGATTTCCTACTGAAAACGAGATGAGGTATACTTTCTTTCTCAGTAATTATTATGTCTTCTTATGCCTTTTTCTAAATGTCCACTCTTTCCTTACTTTGTGCTTCAATCTGGATATTTTTACTGAAATTTCACTTTGCTAACTTCTGTATCTGTAAAATCTGCTGCTATTGAGTTTCTAATTTCAGTTACTGTACTTTTATGTTTTAAAAATTTTAATTTGATCGTTTTCTATAGATTCTGGTTTTGTGTTTAAATTCTCCATCTTTTCATATATTTTCTTGAACAAGTTAATATCACTTATTTTTAAATTCCATTTATGGTAATTTCCAGTTCTGTAAATCCAGTTCTGGATTTCCTGTAGGTCTGACTCTATTACCCGGTTTTCATTTCTCTTGATGTTTTATCATTTGATCCTTTCTAGCATGCCTGGCAATTTGGTTTAAATACTGGATATCATCTATTAAAAAAGTGTAGAGACTTAGTCCATTTCTGTTGCTCACAACACAGTACTCTAAATTGGATGATTTATAATGAAAATGAAATTTATTGCTTACAGCTTCTGAGGCTGGGAAATCCAAAGTCCAGGGAACACATCTGGAGGTGGTGACAGTGACCCAGGGGTCTCACATTGCAAGATAATGGAAGCAGACAGAGCAGAGAGAGACAGACTCTCCTCTTCTTTTAAAGCCCTCAGAACCACACCCCT
>NW_007734703.1:24068-25158 GCF_000696425.1 Galeopterus variegatus | reverse complement strand
ATCTGATTTCGGTGTGTTACCTATAAGGAATAAAGAATAAATAAATAATAATAATAAAAAAATAAGGAATCTTTAGGGAAATTTTGCAGTGTGTGGATTACGCAGAGGTATAGGAGATGGTGGACCAATTCTGGTAATTCCTACTGTTATTGGAAGCCCCGGGTACTGTTGCAGGCACTGGAGATACTGAGCCATGATGCTTCTCCCTGAAATCCTCATTATTTGTAAACTCTCTTACCTTAGGCCTGGCTACTCTTACCATTTTGATGAGGAACAAAGCCACGTGATGTTTAATGTTACCCAACTCTGATCTTACAGCGTCTCTTTCTCTCTACCAGGTGCTGTAACAAAGCTGTAGAGTCCTGTAGACCTTAAGGATACCCCTGGTAGGGGAGAAAATTTTACCTATAACAAGGCATGAAGGTAATTTTTGGGCAAGTCCTCCATTACTAAGCAAATTAGGGAATTAGAAGAGGACAGGACACAGGCATCTTTGGGCTGGGGGCTCTGATTCCACATACATGGTCTTTATACATGGTAATTTGAGAAAATAATTGCCTATTCTTTGGTCCTTCCTTCCGAAACTTTCACTTTTTGCTACTGAATGATATACTCATAAACAAACGAAAAACATGTGTTTCATGCTTCTGATTCTTCTTCCACCCTCTGGGAAGAAGCATTGCTCCAACAGGATTGCTTTTCTTTTCTTCTTTTTTTTTTTTTTTGTTCTTTCATAGATTCAGTTAAACATGCAAGGAGCTGCAGCCCTAGATTCCTGTCCCTGACAGGAGCAATAAGATTTTCAGAGAAACACAGGTCCAGACCTGCTCACATAGGTGGGGCGTGGATTAGAGGACCAGGAACGGGACTGCCTTCCAGGGACCCCTGCCGTCAGCAGCCCTGAAGCCCTCTGGTTAACTGAAGTAATGCACCTGCACTGCAAGTCAGAACACACAGCTTTCATTATTTTTCTTCATTTGCATCAATTAGAATCATTGCCAGTCTGATGCTAGCTCTGACTTGTAAATCCGGAGTGGTCCCTGTGATGTTACACCAGTTGGGGAGGGACTGAGCAGATGACCTCAACAAA
>NW_007734703.1:8161-23522 GCF_000696425.1 Galeopterus variegatus | reverse complement strand
CGGAGTGGTCCCTGTGATGTTACACCAGTTGGGGAGGGACTGAGCAGATGACCTCAACAAACACTTTCAGGTTTTCATCTTCATAAGGTACGTGTCTGACGGATAGGGCAGAAAATGAGCACGTGGGTGGTCTGTTAAATTTAAAGGTAAAAACTGAGAAAGCAGAACGTCAGGACACCCTCTTAGATGCACTTCTCATCTAATTTTAATAGATCCCAAATTCGATCCACTATTTTAAAAAGAAGTTTAATAAAATGAAATATGCAATACTAGAAACAAAAATGAAGAATAAAATATTAAATAGTGGCAAGAAAGAATGAAGCCATGAGCCCAGGTGTATTAGTCTGTTTCTGTTGCTTGTATCAAAATACTTGGAAGTGGGTGATTTGTAAAGAAAATGAAGTACATTCCTTACAGTTTCTGAGGCTGAGAAGCCCAAAGTCCAACTGGTGATGGTGACAGTGACCCAGGGGTCTCACATTGCAAGACAGTGGAAGCAGAGAGAGCAGAGAGAGAGAAAGACAGACTGTCCTATTCTTGTAAAGCCCTCAGAACCACGCCCCTGACCACCATTTTTAATCCACTCACTACTGCACGGTCCTACAACCCAATCACCTCTTCAAGGCTCCACCTTTCAATTACCATAATGGGATTTCCCACCCTCTTAACAGTCACAGTGGGGGCTGAGTGTCTAATACATAAAACTTGGGGGACACAATTCAAGTTTCAATGAGTTTTGGGGGACATAATTCTATCCACTACACCAGCAGACAGGTTTGGTTTCTTTAAGGAGTCCCTTTCCTGAAGTAGAAATGATGGAGAGACCAGAGGGTGACCCCGTATTTAGAGTGGCAGACGAGGAGCTGGAGGGGTCATTCACACGGGTGGGTCAGTGGGTGTCGCACCCCCATTCTCGCTCCTCACTTGAAGTGCTTTGGCTTCCTCTGGACCACGACCCACATTACTCCATGTGTCATCACAGATGCCACAGCCACGGCAGAGGACAACTGCAACTGCTGCTATCTGAGTTTCTTTAGGAATCTCACATTACTCATTTGTATGAGGGACAGGAGGCCATGCTTTCACCCTTCTGTGATGCTTCCTAAAGTCTCCATCCCTTAGTTGGGGGGCGGGGAGGAGAGGTTTAGTTAGCATTTCAGAAAGCATTTCAGTTGTATGAAAGTGGTGTCTGAGAATTAAAATCAAAATGAATTTTGACCAAAAATCACAAGAAATTATTACACTTACTTTCTAAATCCAGGACTGAAAACACCTAACACAGCTACAAATTCTTTTTCCTCTCCTTAAAAACGCACTAAATATCAAAACAAGTTGTGAGTTCATCTGCTTTCAGCTGGAGACCCTAAACAGCCCAGGTCAACCCAGTTCCCCACGTGCATGTCTTCTTTCTGGGCGGGTACGTGCTTGGGAAAACATAGGGACAAGTAAAAACAGGTCCTGCCCTCAAGGATAGATCAAATGGCTTTAAAGTGATTGAAATGAAAGGATAAATGCACTCAGTACATCTCAAATATCAAAAATTTCATATCTTGTACAATGTGGAGGGAGGACCATGAACTCCCCAGAAATGAGCACAGGACCCGAGCGATTGTAAATGCTTCAAGATTGATAACAGAATGTTCAATAAATCTAAACACTTATATGATAGCTTTCATGGAGAAAATTACCTGTTTGAAGTAAATTTTAAAGTCTGTGCAAGACCTTCACAGGCTGAGTCTAAAATGAGATGGCTTTCTGTGTGGAGGAGACCATGGTAGTGGCTCTGGGCTTCGGGGGTGGCATTTCAGGGCTCTGGTGTGATGGTGTGGTAAGTCCTGAGCTCAGTGGAGCTCAGACAGCAGGAGACTGGAGGACAGGTGTGGAGAGCAGCAGGGCAGGATACTCAATGTGGTGCACGTGTGTATGTTACATGTTGTTTATGGGATGTGTATATTTTCTTTGTCTACCTGTGTTACCCTTATTCTAACAATGACTTAAGAAAATGAACATAGATGCATGCAAACTTCTGGTGCCAGTACCAATGCACAGACAGCATAGACGTGGTCACTTCCATACCTACAACAAGAAAAAGCCAAACAAACTGAAAATCAGTGACCGATTTTAGACCCATCAGAAAAGTGTTTGCAGAGCAAACCAACACCCTGAAATCTGGAGAGACAGGTGAATACAGAGAGTCCGGCTGGGATCTGCTTGTTTGGAGCAACAGCCCTGGGAGCTGTAAGCTGGGGGGGTGGGGAACGTAAGTAGGAATTTGTTGACTTTCTGGAAGCTGAGAGTCAGAAACTCCTGAGGCCCTGTATTTTCATAAGTTTACCTCCAGGAACCCTACTGGGGTTTCAGGGGGGAATATATGAGAAAGATTTCCTTCTGGCTCTGGCAGAGAAAGAAAGAGTAATCATTGCAAAATAGGCCCCGAGCATTCTCCACAAATTCTGCAGACACCCTTGTTGAAAATCAGTGGATCATATATCTGCGGATGTATTTCTGGGTTCTTTTCTATTACATTGTTTGTCTTTGTATATGTCTCAATATTATATTGTTTTAATGACTGTAACCTTGTAACATATTTTGAGATGTATTTCCGAGTTCTTTTCTATTACATTGTCTGTCTTTGTATATGTCTCAATATTATATTGTTTTAATGACTGTAACCTTGTAACATATTTTGAAATCAGGAAGTGAGATACCTCCAGCTTTGTTCTCTTCTGAGATTGCTTTCGCCCTTCAGGATCTTGTGTGGTTCTATATAAATGATAGAATTGCTTTTCCTATTTCTGCAAGAAATGCTGTTGGGATTTTGATAAGGATTTTATTGAATCTGTAGGTTGTTTTCGGTAGCATGGATATCTAAACAATACTGAGCCTGTCATTGCATGACTACAGGATGCTTTTCTGTTTGTGTATGTTTAATTTCTCTCATCAATGATTTGTAGTTTTCAGTCTACAAGTCTTTTACTTTCTTAGTTAAGTTCATACATAAGTATTCTATTCTTTTTGTTTTGTTTTAATTCCTTATAATGAGGTATAAGTTACATATATTGGTATGCTCAAACATTAATTGTACAGTTCAGCTTTAACAAATGCTTGCACACACACCCTTTTATCAAGACAAAACGTTTCCATCCCAAAAGCTCCTTGTGTTTCTCTCTAGCCGATCTCCATGCTCACCCCCCATGCACTCCACCAATTAGTAGGGTAGCAGTGCATATGGAGGGAAGTGGTCAGATTCTGGTTGTGCTTGAAGGTAGACCGGGGGGACTTGCTGATGAAGCAGATTTTGGGTGCGAGAGTAAGAAACCTGTCATGAGTGACTCTGAGGATTGGAAAAATGAATTGTGGTATACTCATACAATGGAGTTCTACTAGGCAATAAAAAAGAAGCCACTGATATGCAGAAAAGCCGAGTATTTTATTCTTTTTGATGCTATCATAAATGGGATTGCTTTCCTAATTTCCTTTTCTGATAGTTTGTTATGATTACGTAGGAACAACTGACTTTTTTCATGTTGATTTTATATTATGCAACTTTTCTGAAGTCATTTATTAATTCCAGCAGGATTGTGTGTGTGTGTGTGTGTGTGTGTGTGTAGCCTTTATGGTTTTCTATATATAAGATCATGTCACCTGCACAACTAGGTATTTTACTTCCTTCTTTCCCATTTGAAGGCATTTTAATTTCTTTTTCTTGTCTAATTACTTTGGCTAGGACTTCCGATACTATGTTGAAGTAAAGTGGTGTGAGTGGACATTCTTACCTTGCTCCTAATCTCAGTGGAAAAGCATTCAGTTTTTCACTGTTGAATATAATGTTATTTATAGGCTTTTCACATATTGCTTTTATCGTGCTGATGTAATTTCCTCTTGAGAAATGCAGATAAAAACTGCGATGAGATATTAAATAAGATATTACAACTGTTTAGGATAACTGTTAACAAAATATAATAAATCTTGGCAAGAGTGTGGAAAAATTGAAACCCTTATATGCTGTTGTTGGGGATGCAAAATGGCACAGTTGCTATGGAAAACAGTATAAATGTTTCTCTAAAAATTAAAAATAAAACTACCACATAATCTAGTAATTCTATTTCTGCTTTTTTAGCCAAAAGACTTAAAATCAGGGTCCTGAAGAGATTTTAGCACTCCCACGTTCATCGCAGCATTATTCACAATAACTGACATGTGGAAACAACCTACATGTCCAATGACAGATGAATGGATAAAGAAAAGGTGGCATATATATAATTGATATTATTCAGCCTCAGAAAAGAAGGAAAACCTGAAATATGGGAAACATGAGTGAATCTTAAGGACATTATGCTAAGTAAAATAAGCCAGTCACCTTCCACCAAGATGGCAGACTAGATCATCCTACAGAAACAGACCAGAGCAAGGAAAGGACAGCTAAGTGTGGTGATGAGCATCTGTGGGAGAGCATGGGGGGTGGGGGAGCCTGTTGAGGACCCTGCGTAGCACAACAACCAAGCAGGTAGCATAGAACAGAAAGAGGTGAGCAGCTTCAGTGGCTACCACATCTCCCTAACCAGGATCAGTGAGGAGGAATTCTCCCTTGCAGCAGAAAGAATCTGCTAAGCTGGGAGCACTTATCAGCAGTAACCTTCCTTCTGCTCCTTCCCCAGTCCCCCACCACTGCTTTGGTAACCTGTGCTATTGTTTAGTAGCAGAGCTGTGGCCCTTCTCCCCACACAGGAGCTCATCTAGGTGCCCTTGTAGCCCCAACTGCCTGGCCACCCACACAGCTCCCCCCACCCACATGACCCCAACTGCCTAGCAACCTATACAGCTCCACACACACATGGGCCCTGCTGTCCAGCCATATCTGTGGGCCCAGCCATCAAGCTACCCATGTCGTATAACTTCGTATAATGTATGCTATACGAAGTTATTACGCTGAGCACATGGAGCTGGAAGGTTGGGAGGTGGAAAAACTATTGCTGGGAAAGGGGGTTGTCATTCCTGATAGACAAGCAATGTGTGCTAGCTGACTGCTTTGGGTGTCAGACAGCAAAGGGAGAGTCACCAGACAGGGATCATTAACCAGGCAACTCACAAGCGGTGAACCGCCCTCCCGTGGAGACGGGACGCCTCGGAGCTGACCTGCCGCTGACACTGGCTTCTGAGGGGTGGGAAAAACTAAATGTGTATCTGAATTTTTCTGTCTTCACTTAGATCAGTGGCTTTATAACTTCAACGTGCAAATAATGGAACCCTTTCCCTAAAGCAAAGACTGACTCATATCTAGCTCACTGGGAGAGGTCCTCAAGGTACAAGAGAAGAATTTCAGTGAGCACAGGGTGGGCGGAGAGGGATGGAGCTTACACGTTATTTGTCCTTTGAAGTGTTCTACAACCAGATGACTTTCGAGAGAATGGCAATGGATAACCTGTACTTAATAGCAACTAAAAATATTTATATGAGTACTTCCTCTAGGTTCTGTGCATAAGTATGATGGGGGGAAACCCATAAAAAACAAAGATAACACACTTAATTGAAATATGTGCAATTTCTGGTAAAAATAACACTGGCCGAGTGTTGTTAATGTTTATCACTCTCTATTTTAATTCCTGTTAGTGGACTGAAATTGTTCTTTTTAGCGGTTACCAAAGAGCCCATGATGCCAAATGTAATTATGACTTCTCTTCTGTTTCTCTTGTTAGCTTTCAATCAGTTGACCATACATTCTTTTTTTTAAACAAAAATTATATATACACACAATTTAAAGGGTTAAATAATTCTATAAAGTTTGGTATGCAAAAAATAATTCCAACTGTCCCCAACCCCCTCAGTCTTTCACCCCATCCACATCCCACTTCCATTTCCCATTTCCGGGATCAATGCTTTTAACTTTTTTTCCTCATTCTCTTGATACTTCTGTGTATCTAAATAATACGTTTGTCTATGAGTCCAAGAATAAATTAATCAGGAAATCAAAAAGATTTTTGAAACTAATGAAAATAAAGACACATCATACAAAAACCCATGGGATACTGCAAAAGCAGTATTAAGTAGGAAATTTATTGCCACAAATGCTTTCATCAAAAGACTAGAAAGATTTCGAATAAACAAACTAATGTTACACCTCAAAGAACTAGAAAAACTAGAATAATCCAATCCTCAAATTAGTAGATGGAAAGAAATAATTAAGATCAGAATAGAAAAAAATGAAATAGAGACCTCAAAAATGATACAACAAATCAATGAAACAAAAAGTTGACTTCTTGAGAATATAAACAAAATAGACAAACCATTAGCTACACTAACTAAAAGAAGAAAAGAGAAGACTCTAATAACAAAAATCAGAAATGAAAAAGGAGTCATTACAACTGATCCTGAATAATTAGAAATGCAAAGAATAATTAGAGACAATGATAAACAACTATATGCAAGCAAATTTGAAAACCTGGAGGAAATGGATAAATTTCTGGACACATGCAAAGTACCAAGAATGAATGAAGAAGAATTAGAAAACCTGAAAAAACCAATAACAAGCAATGAGACTGAAACAGTAATCAGCAGTTTCCCAACAAGCAAACCCCAGGACCAGATGGCCTTACTGCTGAATTCTCCCAAACTTTTAAAGAAGAATTAATATCAATTCTCTTCAAAGTATTCCAAAAAATTGAAACAGGACATTCCCCCAAACTCATTCTATGAGGCAAGCATCACCCTGATACCAAAACCAGACAAAGATACAACAAAAAAAGAAAAGTACAGGCAAATATCTCTGATGAAAATAGAGTCAGAAATCCTCAACAAAATTTAGCAAACAGAATACAGCAACACATCCAAAAAATTATACACCACGATAAAGTGGGATTCACCCCAGGAATGCAAGGATGGGTCAACTAATCAAGTGAATACATATGATACACCATACAAACAAAATCAATAACAAAAACCATATGATTATCTCAAAATTCATAGAAAAAGCATTTGACAAAATTCATCATCCCTTCTTGATAAAGACTCTTGGAAAATTAGTTATAGAAGGAAAATATTTCAACACAGTGAAAGCCATAAATGACAAACCCACTGCCAATATTATCCTGAATAGGGAAAAATTGAAAGCTTTCCCCTTAAGAACAAGAGCAAGACAAGGATGCCCACATTCACCACTCCTATTTAACATAGTGTTGGAAGTACTAACCAGAAAAATCAGGCAAGAGAAAGAAATAAAGGGCATCCAGATCAGAAAAGATGAAGTCAACTAGACCCTGTTTGCAGATGACATGATCCTATATACAGAGAAACCTAAAGGTTACTAAAAAATTCTTAGAGCTGATAAACAATTTCAGTTAAGTTATAAGATACAAATGAATGCACAAAAATTAGTAGTGTTTTTATGTGCCAACAATGAACTAGCAGAAAAAGAAATGAAGAAAGCTAACCCATTTACAATAGTCACCTAAATAAATAAATAAATAAATAAAAATATCCAGGAATACATGTAACCAAGGAAGTGAAATATCTCTATAATGTGAACTACAAATCACTGTTTAAAGAAATTAAAGAGGATCCAAAACGATAGAAACACATTCCATACTCTTGGATGGGAAGAATTAACATAATGAAAAAGTCCATACTACTAAAAGTTATCTACAGATTTAATGTAATCTCCACCAAAATACCAAGATCATTCTTCACAGAAATAGAAAAAAACTATCCTAACATTCATATGAAACAACAAAAGATCCCAAATAATCAAAGCAATCCAGAGCAAATAAATAAATAATAAATAAATAAAGCCAGAGGCATAACACTATCTGACTTCAAATTATACTACAAAGCTATAGTAACCAAACAGCATGATACTGGCATAAAAACAGATACATGGACCAATGTAACAGTAGAGAACCCCATAATTATCCCACGTACTTACAGCTAACTGACCTTTGACAAAAGCAACAAGAACATTGAATTGGAAAAGACTACCTCTTCAAGAAATGGTGCTGAAAAACTTGACATCCATATGTAGGATAATGAAACTAGACATGTACCTCTCACCCTATACAGAAATCAACTCAAAATTGATGAACGACTTAAATATAAGACCTAAAAATATAAAACTTCTATCATTACATATAGGGGAAACACTTCAGGAAGTAGGACTGGGCAACAACTTTATGAATATGACCCCCAAAGCACAGGCAACAAAAGGAAAAATAAACAAGTAGGATTATATCAAACTGTAAACCATCTGCATAGTGAAAGAAACAGTTAATAAAGTGAAAAGACAACCTACAGAGTGAGAGAATGTATTTGCAATCTATGCATCTGACAAAAGATTAATATCCAGAATATACAAGGAACTCAAATGACTTAGTAAAAAAATAACCCGATTAAAAAATGGACAAAAGAGCTGAATAGACATTTCTCAAGGAAAATATACACATGGTTGAGAGACATGAAGAAATGCTCAACATCACTAAGCATCAGGGAAATGAAAATCAAAACCACATTGAGATATCATCTCACCCCAGTTAGACTGGTTATTATCAAAAACACAGAGAATAACAAATGCTGGCAAGGATGTGGAGAAAAGGGAACCCTCCTACACTCTTGGTGGTACTGTAAATTTGTGCAGCCATTATGAAAAATTTATGGAGTTTCCTCAAGCAAATACAGATAGAAGTGCCATATGATCCACCAATCCCACTGCTGAGTATTATACCCAAAGGAATGGAAATCATCATGTTGAAGGGATACCTGCACTCCAATGGTTATTGAAGCTCTATGTACAATAGTCAAGAGTTGGACCCAACCTAAATGTCCATTGTCAGATAACTGGATAAAGAAAATATGGTATATTTACTCAATGGAATACTACTCTGACATAAAAATGAATGAAATCCTGTCATTCACAACAACATGGATGAACTTAAAGAAAATTATAAGTGAAATAAAACAAGCGTATAAAGAGAAATACTGCATGTCCTCCCTCATAAGTGGAGCTAAATAAATAAACTAAAGAAAAAAAAGAAAAGAAAGATACAAAAATCACAATACATTGAACTTTCAAAAGGATAGAACAGAAATGGGGTTACCAGAGGTGGGAAAGTGGGAGGGAGAGAAGTGATAAGGGAAGAACTGATAAAAGGCCACAAAAAACGATAAAATTGTATAACATCTAATATACTAATTATCCTTATTTGAGCATCACAAAATGCACAAATGTATTGATATGCAACTCTGTACCCCACAGACATGTACAATTTATTATGTCATTTTGGTAGGCAAATACTGCATAATACCAGTCACAGAAGGACAAATACTGCATAATACTATTCATATTAATTATCTAAAATATCTAAACTCATAGAAGCAAAGAATAGATTTGTGGTTGTCAGGAGCTAGGGGAGAGGGATATGTTTAGTTACAAATTAATATGTATAAAGTTTCAATTATACAAGGTAAATAAATTTTAGAGATCTGATGTAGAACATCATGTGTATTGATAACAATACTATATTGTACCCTTAAAATCTAAGAGGGTAGAGCTCATGTTAAGTGGTATTACCAAAATGAAAACTTTGAAAAAAGAACAGATGAGTCATATAAGCATAATGTAAGCATGGAGATAGAAACTCTAAAAAGGAATTTTAAAAATGCTAGAAATAAAAAACATTTCAACAGAAATGAATAATGCCTTTGATAGTCTCACCAGTAGGCAGGACAAATAGAATAAAAGAATTAGTAAACTTAAAAATATGTTAATAGAATCTCTTCAACCTGAAATGCAAAAAATAAAAACATAAAAGAATCAAAAACCAAAATGGAACATACAAGAACTGTGGGTACTTGCAGAAGTTGTGATGTACACATGCATAATTGGAATATCAGAAGATAAAGAAAGAGAGAATGAACTGAAAAAAATATTTGAAGTAATAATAGCTGAGAACTTTCCAAAATTAATGACAGACACCAAACCACAGATCCAGGAAGCTCAAGAACACAAAGCAGGATAAACACCAAAGAAAAATAAAGAACAAAAAAAAAAAAGCAAAATGAAAACAAGCAAACACTATGAACATATCATAGTTAAACTCCAGAAAGCCAGAGAGAAAGAGAAAAACTTACCAGAAAACAAGAGGAGAAAAACAACAAAAAACCTTACCCATGGAGAAACGAGAATTATATTGGACTTCTTAACAGAAACCACGCAAGTAAGAAGACAGTGAAGTGAGATATTTAAAGTAATGAAACAGCAACAACAACAAAAACCTAAGCAATCTAGACATTCAATACCCAGTAAAACTATTATTTAAAATGGAAGGATAGATTCTCAAACAAATGAAATGGAAATTTATTGACCTACACTGCAAGAAATATTAAAGTTCTTCAGGGAGAAGGAAAAGGGAACTTAGAAACTCAGATCTACACAAAGAATATAAGAACGTCAGAGAAGGACCAAAAATATTTTATTTTTCTTATTCTTAATTTATCTAAAAGATAACTGTTTAAAGTAATGTTAGAACCAATGCCTTGAGTGATTAAATCATTTGGATAAGAAAAACTGATGACAGCCATACCATGAGGGTGGATGTAAGACAGTAAGAACACTGCACTTTTTTGTAAGGTGCCTACACTGCACATGAACAGCCATCGTGTTGCCTCAATGTGGACATGAGTAAATATGCCCTTGAGCACAGTCTGGGACAACCAATGAATATTTTTAGAAAACTGAATGCTAAGAGAGGAGATAAATATAATCATATGGTGCTCAATCAAAGCCAGAGAAAGCAGAAAAGGGAAGGTAGAGAAACAAAGAATAATGAAACAAATTGAAAAGTTACAAACCTGGGAGATATTTGAGATGACTTTTCATTACTAAAAATAAGGACATATATTAAGCTAACATTAATCAAAAGAAATCTGGAGTAGCTATATCAATGTCAGACAAACCAGACTTCAGAACAAGAAAATAATTAGGGACAAAGAGGGGCATTTGTAATAAGATGGTCAATTCTCCAAAAAATTTAACAATTTGTAACATGTGTATGCCAAACAACAGAATGTAAAAATACATGGGAGGGGGGAGAGGGAGGAGGGAGGGAGGTTTTGGTGATGGGACATAATAATCAACTACATTGTATATTGACAAAATAAAAAAAAATACATGAGGCGATAATTTGTAGAACTTCAAGAAAAAATAGACAAATCCACTGTCTTAGCTGGAAACTTCAACACAATGAAGTGAACTGAACAGCACTATCAATCACCTTGACCTACTTTACATTTACAGAGAAAAGGTACTAGAATATTCTAGTATGTACATTCTTCTCCAGCTCAAATGGAACCCTCACCAAGATATACCACACCTCAACAAATTTAAAAGAATAGAAATCATACACACTATGTTTTTAGAACACAATGGATTTAAATTGGAAATTAATAAGAGAAAGATAGCTGGAAAATAAATTTCCAAGTATTTACAGATGTGATTAAGTTAAATATCTTGAGATGGGTGATTACCCTTGATTTTCTCGGTACATGCAGTATAATCAGACGTGGGCCCTTACAGGAGTGCGGCTAGAGGGTCGGAGTCGGCTAGAGGGTTGGAGTCAGCCAGAGAAGAAATGATGTAGAGGAAGAGTCAGAGACATAATCAGACGTGGGCCCTTACAGGAGTGCGGCTAGAGGGTCGGAGTCGGCTAGAGGGTTGGAGTCGGCTAGAGGGTTGGAGTCAGCCAGAGAAGAAATGATGTAGAGGAAGAGTCAGAGACAGAAGAGCCTGCACCACTGGCCTGTAAAATAAAGGAAGAAGCCAGGAGCCAGGAAATCCAGGAGAAAGGGCAAGGAGAAAGATTCTCCCCTGCGGCTGCTGGAAGGACACTGTCAGTTTAGACTTCTGACCTCCAGAACTGTAATAAGTTGTGCTGGTTTAAGCTGCTAAGTTGTGAATTTGTTACAGCAGCAGTAGGAAGCTCCTACCTGAGGGATGGCACCTGCCCTGTCAAGACTTGGAGATGGAGGGTGTGGAGTCGCCACAGTGAGCAAAGGAGTGCTCCAGACCTTCACCCGCAGGTGTCAGCTACCAAGGCAGCTGTCCATTCAGGCCATGCCTGTCCCATTTCACCTGTTCATTGCAAAAATCTTGCCTTTCTCTTTACCATTGTTGTTGGGTTTGGGAGGACACTTTTATTTCATTTAAAAATGTTATCCATCAAATTATTTGGCCAAGTTAAAAGAGACTTGAAGGTTTTCCTTTCATTCCAGAAATTGTTTATTTGTTGCTTCCAAAGGTCACCTTCAAAACCTTGACTCGGTTGGAATATCTACAGTGTCAGGGGTGTGGGTTAGGATGGTGCTGCTCTGGATCTAGTCCACGAGATTCCTGCCTTTTGACCAAGAAGCGTTCTGTCAATCCAGGAAGGAGCTTCACTGCCCGGTGGTAAAGAGAGTTGGTCTTCAAGCTGCCACGCTGGGACAGTGGGCCAGTCTGAACTGAGCAGCTGTGGTCCATATGACAGTGAGCTGAGTTCTGAGTTCTGTGTCAGCTGGAACAGCTAGCCATTAAGTTGTGACATTTGAAAACCTGAACCTCAGGGTCCAACCATGTGTGGTAACCACACCATGATATATAGTGTATGATATATGATATTCAACTTGTGCCATACAAAACATAATATGTTGTACATTACATAATGTGCAATACAGTTTATAATATGTAATATATAATATATAGCATAGTACAGTATATAACATGTAACCTAAAACAGGTTACATTAATAATCTACAAATGGATTTTTAATTTCAGCCATTTCTAATCCATTTCTTGCTGCCTCACTTTACCTGGAGCTCTTCTCTTTATTTTGGTTGTAAATCATAAATAGCTACTTGTTATGTCTCTTTTTTTAAAAATCTGATTTTATAAAATTATTATAAAACTTAACATATGTATGATGTATATGTGCAAACTTTATAGGATGTACATATGTTTATTGTAGAAAACTCAGCATTCATTCAGCCAAGTTCTTCGGCCCATGGGCATTTGCTGTCCGCACGGCACTGTGGACGCTGCCCTGAGCTGATATTTCCAGGACTCCTGTAATCCTGCCCCCTCCCACTCTCTGATCAGATATGTTGGGCACTGACAGAAAATTTGAACACATGTTTCTTCTGTAGATTTTGACAGAGTGCTGTTATTTCCTGTATAAGAACAGTTCAATTTCCTGTTTGCCATTTCACTTTCTCGTACAGGGACTGCAGGATAAAATCTCCTGGACACCCTGAGTGTGGTTTCAACCCTGAAGATGTCTGATTAAGGAAGTGATTGAATCTTTTCTTTCCACCCCAAACTTAATGTTGAAATGATTACTCATCTCTCTGTTCATAAGGTTTATATTGCATGCTGGGGTTTGAAGTACAGAAATCTAATTAATACCTCCCACTATTTTTAACGCTCTGTTGCCAAGCAAGATCGGTTTTACGAAGTGCAAATGTGCTGAGCCTGTCTGTGTCCGTTACCGCTGGGCAGTGTTTGATGGCGTTCGGTGTTCTGAAAGGAGCCTAAGAACGTGAGCATCATTTCTCGACTGTGGAGAGAAGGGGCTGGAGTTTGTGAGTGAGACTGTCCGGCCCAACCTTTGAACCTCACTTAAAATGTCTTTTCAATTACTTATGAGGAAGACGGCCATGTCCCGTCCCTGTGCACTGCGCCTGCACTCAGAGACCTGATGTTCTCAGAAAAGAAAAGGCCCTCCTTGAGGGTCTCCAGCAGGAAAGAGCAAGGACCACAAATATCCACAGAGTTCCACCGTGGGCGACAACCGTGGTCGTGTGAGCGGACGAGTCTACTTGGTGAGACGGAGAAGAGACCAGGTCAGGTAGAGAGCTTGGAGTAGGCCCGCGTTTCAGAGATGGGATGAGGAAAGAGCGCTTGGTAGGCAGGAAAAATGCTCTGAGAGCAGGACTTCGTACAAACTGGGGGAGAAATCAGGGAGGTTGGCAGTGACTTGGGTTGTAAGAAGCTGGGGAGAAATGCACTTGACCTGCAGACAACAGCAGGTGGGCATTAAGGGGTGCTGGTGTCCCACCGAAGCCACACTTGGGTGGAAGACAAACTGGGCTGGGTCCTAGTTGAGGGTGATCTGAGGTCAAGTAAAGCAGTCACTCAGTGCTCGTTAAAACGCTCATCAGTCAACAGATGAATGAATGAATAAACAAACGTGGTCTGTCCATATTATGGAATTTTATTATTCTACCTTAAAAAGGAAGGGAATTCTGACACACACTACAACGTGGATGAACCTTGAGGACACTGTGCTCAGTGAAGTAAGCCAGTCACAAAGAGACAAATACCGTGTGACTCCCCTTGTATGAAATGTCTAGTCTAGCCAAGTCCACCGCAGCAGAAAGTAGATTAGTGGTTACCAGGGACCGAAGGAGAAGAAATGCGGAGTGACTGCTTTACCGTGTGACTCCCCTTGTATGAAATGTCTAGTCTAGCCAAGTCCACAGCAGCAGAAAGTAGATTAGTGGTTACCAGGGACCGAAGGAGAAGAAATGCGGAGTGACTGCTTAATGGACAGAGTTTCTGTTTGCGGTGATTACAAAGTTTTGGAACTACGTAACGATGGTGGCTGCACAACAATGTGAAAATAATTAATGCCACTAAATTGTACACTAAAATGGTTAAAATGGCATCTTTTATATTGTATGTATTTTGCCACAAAGAGAAAGAATTGGAAAAATTCACGCTGGATGAAGAACACTGAGGTGAATGCTGGAGACCTCAGAGAGAGGCTGTGGCTGGCCTGGGCTCCTTGAGGAGCCATGTGGAGGGAGGGACTGGTTTTGGTCAGAAGTCCCCTTGCTGCAGAGGGCATGGTGCAGAGGAGGAGAGGACCTCTGGAGATGTCTGTAGCACTGTCTTTAGAAAGCTCCAGATCTTCCCGTCTGAGGGCACCACTGCCTCTGCCCAGAGGAGGTGAGGTTGTCTATGAGAAGAGAGGATTGGAGTGACCAGGCTGTGCCAAGAGGGTACAAAGAAAACAGAGGCAGAAAGACATTCTCTGGTCATGCGGACTTCACTCTAGTGGGAGCAGGGCGGCCACAAACGTACATCATTGTTCACTGGGCTACATTCAAGAAGAGCCCAAGCCCCTCTTGGACAAGTGACCACAGGATCATCCCTGTGCTTACACTTCTCCAATTTTCCTCCTGGAACTTTATTCCCATGGTGATGTCTGCGTGGCCCAAAATCTCAGCTGTAGCCAAAGCAACCAGGGAGAAGTGTACCCACATGGCTTAGGAGGGCACGCCATTGAGGGCCCTCCCAACGAGGCCAAAAGCAAAGCCAGCCCTTCCCCATGGAGGACGT
>NW_007734703.1:5206-7790 GCF_000696425.1 Galeopterus variegatus | reverse complement strand
ACATTCAAGAAGAGCCCAAGCCCCTCTTGGACAAGTGACCACAGGATCATCCCTGTGCTTATACTTCTCCAATTTTCCTCCTGGAACTTTATTCCCATGGTGATGTCTGCCTGGCCCAAAATCTCAGCTGTAGCCAAAGCCACCAGGGAGAAGTGTACCCACATGGCTTAGGAGGGCATGCCATTGAGGGCCCTCCCAACGAGGCCAAAAGCAAAGCCAGCCCTTCCCCATGGAGGACGTTTCAAGGCAACATAGAACAAGAGGCTGGGGGAAGGGGACACATGGGGGGAAACCGAGTCCCAAGTCAGGCCAGTCAGAAATCAGGATTCCGTGTTAGGTCCTGGCACACCTGAGCTCTGTGACTTCTCCCAGAGGCTCCTGCTGCTGGGCATCTGGACTTGAGCCCTCCTAGAATGGAGGGCTTCTCTCACCCAGGAGGGGAGGTGGAGGGCTGGGGGCAGGCCACTTGGCCCACGTGCATCTACAGTCCCTGCCCCTGTCCCAGGCAGTGGCCACTCCTCAGCCCATGCCCACTCCTCAGCCCATGCCCTCTGCACGTGGACAGAGACCAGCTGGCCGGAGAGACAGAGCCTGCAGGGAAGTGGGCATTTACAGAGATGCTCCTTGTGACGACTCTGGTGCCAAGCACATTTCTTCTGTTCAGAATTTTCAGGTTCAAGGTCCAATTGGAGATTGTCTCCTCCTCCAAACACCAGTGAACGCCTCTGCTCCCCAACCTGGAGGATGGCTCCTGCCTGCCCCAGCCCCGACCAAGACCACTTCCCCCACCCTCAAGGTTGACGTCCCCCAGGCCGGTTTCCCTTCTAGAATAACAGGGCTCCCCACAGTCCACGAGTGTTTCCATGCCCAGGGACTCACCTCCAAGATCTGTCTGCCTATGTCAGATGCAGCTAGCTAGCTCTTCCCTCAAATGCGAGCACACGCAGACACACACACAGAGACACATGTGGATCTGCACACGCAGATGCACAGACACAGAGACACACACAGATGCACACACAGGCATGCATAGGAACACACACAAATGCAGACACACACACAGACATACACATACATATGCAGACACAGTGACACACAGAGACATGCACAGACAGACACACACACACACAGAAGCACACGCAGACACGCACACACACACACCCCTCACACAGACAAACATCAGTTCTGGTTGACATGACAGTCCAGATCAGAGTTCGCTATCAGGGCATTTTTGGCCCCAGGAACATCTGAAAGTGTCTGGAGTCAGTTGTGGTTATCACACCTAGGGGCTGCTCCTGGTGCCTGGTGGGATGTGCTCCCTGTCCTATAGGGCATGGGACACCCCCCTGCAGAGAGTGACTGGCAGGAAACCCCAGCAGGACTGAGAGCCCCTGTCAAGACCATGCTGGGAAGAGGAACCAGTTCTTACATTGAGCTGCCCGATGCACTCCCTGGCCAACATTTCCTTTGAAAGACCAAGACCTGCCAGCACTCACCATGGGTTTAATGATCTTCCCTTCCTGTAAGGGTGTAAACAACACGGGGACCCAGGCTGTGACTAGAAAGCCAATCACTGGGAGATGTGCGGCCCTCTTCCCTAAAATGCCACATTCTGGGAAAAGTGGATCCATACTTTGTGCAGCCCAGGCCCAGGCCCAAGCCGGCCTGCTGGAGATGGATTTTTCCAGTAGGGAAAACTGCTCACCTCCTCCCCACTCTGCTCAGAGTGCCCGAGACAGTGGCCCTGCAGCCCCTGCAGACGTCCTGGGAAAACCGGCTGGGCTTGGGAAGGCACTGCAGCGGGCAGTGACACGCCACATCTCCTCTCTGGCTGCCCCCTCGCCCGCCTCCACCTCACCTGTCTTCCCTGGGATTCTGTGCCACTGCAGCCCTAAGGCGCATGCCCCAGCACAGGCTCTCCATTCAAAGGGACCATGGCTAGCAGGGCCCCCTGACAAACGGGACTTGCATGATGACCACAGAGGGGCAGCCTGTCCCTCCTGGGGGATGAGCCTGAGGGGCCACAGGAGCATGTGACCTGATGTCCCTTATGCTAGCATCATAGCCCTCTGCACCCAGTGACAACCTATGGCCACCAAAGGACTCTCCTGGGCCCTGGACCAGCCCCCCCTCACACCTGCCTGAGAGTGTGTGGTGCTCTGGTTGAGGCCACGCCTCAGGGCTGGGAGGGCCCTGCCTGGCAGTCACCTCTGTGTCCCCCACTGGGCACGACACCAGGCCCACCGGTGCACTGCGCCCCCTGAGCCAACCTTGCTCCTCCTTCTGCATCCCCCCGTGTCTCTCCAGAGGTGAGCGTTCACCTCAGGCGTGTCCTCAAGGACGCAGCAGCCATTGTCTGACACAAGCTCTCCAACACCTGAGCTAATCCCCCAGGACTGTTCTGACGGGTGGAGAGTGGTCTGGGGTGCGGTTGGGGGCTTCCGCTGTATGTCCCACAGTTTGGGTCTGTATCATAGTTCTGTCTCCCAGCCTTAAGGGCTGAGTTGTCTATTCCATTCCAGTTCAGGTTTTGTCTTTGTTTTTTTGGCAGAGAGGCATTAAAAAATTTTTAAAGTACATAACA
>NW_007734703.1:3386-4480 GCF_000696425.1 Galeopterus variegatus | reverse complement strand
ATGGTGGGACAAGCATGGGGTATATATTCCAGTTCATAAAGGAAGAAATAGGCCAAAAGAAAGGGCCAACGTGTCCCAAATAAGTCTGAAACACAGCAGGACAGGCATTAAATCTTAAAGCTGGCAGATCAGGTACCGTGACTCCATGTTAGACGTCCTCTGCATGCAGGTATGGGGTTGGATCCTCAAGTCCTCAGGCAGCTCCGTTCCTGTGGCTTTCCTGGTCTCCTGCTGTGCTTCAGCTCTTGCAGGCTGGCGTTGCTCACTGGTAACTCTACTGTCCCGGGGTCTCCATGGAGGTCCCACTCTCATGGCTTCCACTAGGCATGGCACTAATGGGGTTTTTCTGCTGCAACTCCAACCCCATGTTTCTNCTTTACTTAACGCTGCTCTACCCCTCTTCTGGGTTCTCTCTGACCAGGCGGCGGGCAGTGCCTCACCAGACCACCAGCTTCCCTAACGCCAGCCGTCCTGACGAGAGGGGACTCCGAGAGCCGTGAGCCAGCTGAGGGCTGGCGGGTGCAGAGTGGCATGGTGTGCTATCGTGAGCCGCCTGTGCAAGGGGCAAGAGCCACTGCCTAGCCACAGAGCTCTCCTGAGTTACTGTGGCAGACGATCCCCATGAGGACTGTATTTTTGTTGCTTATAATAAAATACCTGAAACTGGGTAATTTGCAAGAAAACAAACTTTATTGCTTATAGTTTCAGAGGCTGGGAAGTCCAAAGTCCAGGGAACACAGCTAGTGAAGGCCTTGGTGGTGGTGACTGTGATACCCGGGGTCTCACATGGCAGAAGATGGTGGAGCAGAGAGACTCTCACATGCTCTCCTTTTAAAGCCCTCAGAACCACACCCCTGACCACTATTATTAATCCATTCAATACAGCACAGTCCTACAATCTAAACGCCTCGTCAAGGCCCCACCTTCAGTTACCATAATAGGATTTCCCACCCTCAACAGTTCCAGCAGGGATTGAAATTTCAATGAGGTTGAGGCCCATTGGGGCACCCAATCTACAGCATCCTTCCCCTTCCCCTGGCCCCCCAAACCTTAGGTCCTTTTCACACACAAATACATTACTTTCATCCTCAAAG
>NW_007734703.1:0-1658 GCF_000696425.1 Galeopterus variegatus | reverse complement strand
GGCCACAGAGAGGCCGCTACTGCTGCTGGAGGCTGTTGCTGCCAGTGCCCCTGAGATGCCCCGAGAGGCCACTGCTGCTTCTGCTGCTGTAAGCTGCTGCTGCTACTGCTGCGACTGAGCTTGTGTCATCTGCCAGTGGCTCCTGGGATCTTTCTCAATTATCTAGCGTGGACCTGGGTGTGAGGGGTCTGGTGACCCAGCCTGGAATGCAAGGGATCTGGTGACCCAGCCTGGAATGCAAGGGATCTGGTGACCCAGCCTGTACAACAGGTTTGAAGGATCTGAGCCCTAACCCCTACCCTGACAATAAAAATGAAAAACTAAGTGTAACTAAAATAATGAAACATTTTGTCTTTAGTTATGAATTGCCTAGCCATACAATTGGCATAGAAATGTAGCCCTAACTAGACACCACCATTGAATTTTTCTCCTGAAAATGCTCTGCTCCTCTACCACATGGCCAGGCTGCAAATTTTCCAAATCTTTATACTCTGCTTCTCTTTTAAATTCTTGCTGTATGTCATTCCTTTGTTGCCATAACTTAGTGTAGGATGTTGCAAGTAGCCATGCAGCTTTCTTAATGCTTTGCTGTTTAGAAATTTCTTCTACCAAATACCCTGAGTCAGCACCTTGAAATTCCACTGTCAGGCTGGGTCACAGACCCTTCAAATCCATTGTGTGGACTGAGTCACAGACCCCTCATGTGCAGGTCACAAGCTAGGTAATTGGAGAAAGATCCTGGGAGCCATTGGCAAAGTTGATATGCTTTATTTGAATGCAAGCTCAGCCTCCAGCCTTCTCAGCAGCAGCATGCAGAAGCCTCCTGGTGACCTCCAGGGCCATCCCGGGGTCACTGTGGATCAGAGCCATTTGTCCTTTATACTTAAGTCAGATAACCAAGGAACACCTGGGTGCAGCTAACATATTTACATCGAACAGGCTAGGTCATGCTTGGCAAGATTCAGAAGAGCTGACGGAGCCTGACCATTTTTCTTTTTCCTTACATCCACATTCCATAAAATTTTTGGACATGAACAGAATGCAGCCAAATTCCTTGCCAGTTCATAGCAAGGGTGATCTTTGCCCCAATTTCCGACCATCTCCTTATTTCTATCTGAGACCTCCTTAGAATGGTCTTTACAGTCCATATTACCATAAGCCTTCTGTTCACCATTTAACCAGTCTCTAAAATATTCCAAAATTTCCCTGGTTTTCTTGTCTTCTAAACTCTCACCAACAGTTGGGCTTTTTATAGCCTATTCCTCATAATTCCTCTGACCTCTCCTCAACACCCAGTTCCAAAGCCATTTCCACATTTTCAAGTATCTGTTATCAGCAACTCTCTGCATCTCTGGTACCAATTTTTTGTATTAGTCTGTTTCTTTTCTTTTTTTTTTTTTTTTTTTTTTTTTTTTTTTGTCTTTTGTCTTTTTCCGTGTCCGGCAACGGATCGCAACCCTCAGTGTTGCCCCCGCACCGGACCGGGGACCGGCAACGGGATCGCAACCCTCGGTGTTGCTCCCGCGCCTCGCTCAGCCAGTGAGCAGGAACCGGTCTGTATGTGGGATCCGAACACTTGGGTGGGAGCGCCACCGCACTTCCCAAGCGGCGCACTTATCCAGTGCGCCACTGGGCTGGCCCTGTATTAGTGTGTTTCT
>NW_007734702.1:145605-147068 GCF_000696425.1 Galeopterus variegatus | reverse complement strand
GTGTGTGTGTGTGTGTGTGTGTGTGTGTGTGTGTACAGTCAGGTGCTGCTTAATGATGGGGATACATTCTGAAAAATGCGTCATTTGGCAATTTTGTCATTGTGTGAAAATGAATTATGAAATGGAACAGCAATGAATTTTCTTATTACCCACACTGGCCACTAGTTGCATGAGCACAGGTTCTCTAATTATGTTACTAAATCTCTCTGTGCCTCACTTATCTCATTTGTGCAATGAATAACATCACCCCCATAAAGTTATGAAGATTAAATTACAGGTAGGGTTGTGCCTGGCACTCAGCGAGCCCTCAGTGAGTGTTAGCCAACTGTCATTAACTATTATTTTGTTATGGCAATAGCTATAATTCATTTAAAAATGTAAGAATTCTAAAGTAGATAACAACCCTTTCGTTTGAAGTCAGACTTAATGTGTCAGATGCTTGGCTTTTTATGTTAAAAGTCTGAGCTATCTTTAAGAGGGTCACCCATTGGTAAGCTACCTTTGGGAGGGTCACCCCATGGATAAGCTCTTCAACATATTTTGCAGTAGGTTTGTTTACACCAGCATCACTACAATCACAAACAACATGAATAATGTGTTGCACTATAACTTTGCTATGGCTATGTCACAAGGTGATAGGAATTTTTCAGCTCCATTATAATCTTATGGGACTTCTGTTGTATATATGGTCCATTGTTGAGCGAAATGTCATCATGCGACACATAACTATGTGTTTGTGTGTGTGTACCTGGGCTCTGCGTGCCTTGCATATAATAAGTGCATATTAAATACACATGGCTGAATAAATAAATTATTCAATGAATAATAACATTTCAGTTGATCCTTGAAGAACTGATGAACTTTAATACTCCATGTTAGGAAAGATACCCCGAGTAGAAGAATAGTACATAGCAGTTCATAGAGTTAGAAAATTTGGGGAAATAAATAAGATACTGTGAAGCTGTATATTTTGACAAGGTTAGTAAGTAGGCTAACTTGCAAGAGAATGAGTCCATAGTGGAAGAAAACTGGTCAGAGAGCTAGTGTGGTAAAAGAGAAGAGAAGGAGCAATATTTTTGATGAGTCTGAATATTACATAGGGCCTTGAAAAACGTAAGAACATTAGGATAGGCAAGACAAGACATTCAGACTGAAATCAGTAAGAAAAAAAATGCAAAATTATTTTCCGTGGTTTTATCTAGCTAGCAGTTTGACACACTATTAGAGACTGAGAAAAACCAAGCTTCTGTTAGCAAGTGTCCAGTGATTATGGGTACTCTTTTCCTTCTATTGTCAAAAGACCAATGAAGTATTTTTGTCTTCCAACACAGAGGTAAGATGTTAGAAATTCATGGACAGGTAGTCTAGGTTATGGGTCACATATTTTGAAAGCTGGCTTATGAAGACTTGTACACAAATAGTTTTATGACAGGTTTCTTCACATATATGGCCATCTTTTTTTT
>NW_007734702.1:120268-145079 GCF_000696425.1 Galeopterus variegatus | reverse complement strand
AGGTTATGGGTCACATATTTTGAAAGCTGGCTTATGAAGACTTGTACACAAATAGTTTTATGACAGGTTTCTTCACATATATGGCCATCTTTTTTTTTCAGGATATTAAACTAAACCCTAAAATAAGTTTGTTTCTATTAGTTAAAAATATTCTGAACAAATAGAAACAAATTTATGTTTTTTCCAAGTCACTGAGAATAATTCTAAAATATCTTCCTTTTTAAAGCTTTTTTATTGGGGCGGGGGGAGGGAAAACGCCAAAAAGTAGAAAAGAGAAAGTAATCATTCGTAATTTGTTCTTAAAAAAAGTGTCTGACACACACCAGGCATTCGAAGTGCCTCTGTTAAAGCAATAGATATAGGTAATGACAAATTTCAGGTGTCAGAGACGCAGTGAGAAAAAGGTTTGGATTTCCTGGGATTCCTGAAGTCTCACTGCACACAGGGAAGCTGTGCAGGAAAATGACTTACTGTCACCACCCTCCACCCCAAATCCCTCCCTTCCAAAAAAGCAAGACCTCACTCCAAGGAAGAATGCAGAAGACAGCAGACCTGCCATAATGCTCAGAAAAGTTTCCCTTAAATGTGAATGTTTTGGTCCGTTTTGTGTTGCTATAACAGAACTACTTGACACTGGGGAATTTATAAGGAAAAGAGGTTTATTTGGCTTATGATTCTGGGACAGCTGCATCTGGCACGGGCCTCAGGCTGCTGCTACTCATGGTGGAAAGTGGCAGCAGCCGGCGGGTACAAGCAGATCACATGGTGAGAGGAAGCAAGAGAGAGAGAGAGAGAGAGAGAGAGAGAGAGAGATGAGGTGCCAGGGTCTTTTAAACAACAAGCACTCACAGGAACTAATACAGTGAGAACTCACTCATTAATCCCCCCACCCCCAGGGAGAGCATTAATCCATTCATGAGGGATCCACCCCCATGACTCAATCAGTTTCCAACACTGCCACACTGGAGATCAAATTTCCACATGAGTTTTAGAGAGGACAACACATCCAAACTCCATTAGCGAGCCTCTTAAGCAGTATTTTTCAAACAGAGGGTCGCACACAATGTAGTCAGTCATCATCACATTTTATAAAAAATTAAATAGAACAGAATGAAACATGCAAACCTCAATCACATATTATAAGGCTGAATATCACTCTATACATTTTTGCTTCTGTTATGTGTGTATGTTTGTATCAGTGTGTGTGTGTGTGTGTGTGTGGGTGTGTGTCTGTGTGTGTTTTACTGGGTCACAATGCAAAATGCAATGTCAAAAACATTTCTTTCAGCCAGTCATGGTCAAAAATGTCTGAAAGATCCAGCCCTTCTCCGGCAGCTCCTTTGTTCTGCTCCACATGCAACAGAGTATGTTACTGCCAGACATTTCACCTCAGTGGAAATATTCCTGTCTGGTGTCTCCTTCCTTTAGCACTAGAGATGAACACTGTCTCACTTTATAGCTTGTCTGTGTTGATGAACTAACAGAGGCAAGCATTTTTTTCTATTTGTTCCACCTGGGTCCTAATCCAATAATTTTCAGCTGTGAAAGCCTTTTAGTGAAAAATGTACACAATGAACCAGTCCTTGGTCTCAATGTACAATATAAACTTTCATTAGAGACTTGGTTGTTAAAGAGTTTTACTAGGGGAAAAATTTAAGCTTAAGTAGTCAGAACCTTATTTCCGTATTGCGGAAGTTATGAATTAAAATCTAAGGATTATATTCCTATATTTCTATTTATTGCCTGCCTATTCTCTCCCTTGCTTCTTTCATTCATCTTTTGGCCAGCTTTTGGTAGTTTTTGTCATTCAGTTTCCAAAGAGAATTTGGCTTCGAAAGTTGTACTAGTGCAATTGCCCAATATTTCAAGGTCATAAGGAAGAGAAATATACAAATTACTAATGAAAAACATTTTGAATGCTTAAGAATATGATATTAAGGTAGAAATGTCTTTATCAGTGACACAATGACCCAGAGTCCCATTTCTCCTGATACTGGAGGATTCATCGGTCTTCATAATTAACAAAGAAGGTTGATCGCTGGTGTGGGTACTGCAGCTCTGAGCTGAGCAGGCAGCCCATCTCTTTGTTTTACTATGTTTATCCTTCAGGAATGGAGAGTTTGATTGGTCATTTTGGTTGCTCTGTGGAGCATGACGGTGAGCTGACTTAGCACTGGCTATCTAAGAGCTGCCTCCTGTGAAGTGCTCTATCAGGCTGAGGTCCCCCTTTGTGAAGTAGTCTCGGAGCCTGTGTGCTGTGGTAAGGATCCAACTGCCTGGATCTTTCCCTTGTTCACGGGTGCTCTGCAGAAAGGTTAGCCACCAAAGCGGAAGGAAGCCAGTTTGACCCTCCTGCAGTCCATCCAGTTCAAAAGCCCAATTTGCCAGAGGTATTGAGCACTGCAAACTGTGGAAATAGTAAAAGCAAGAGATACAGAAGCTGGAATGATTATAAGTCATGTAAGATGACTCACCCAATACTTAAAAAATGATTTTGGCAGTGCTTGAACCTAGTTCTAAACCCACAGCAATAGCACTTTCGTTTCCTTGCATCCTGATGTTAATACATTCCTATAGTGCTTTTTAGTTACAGTTTGCAAACAATGCTCATGTATGTTATTTATTTCACCCTTTCAACAACACTGTGAGTTCATTAGGGGACTGTTTTACAGGTTTTATAGACAAGAGAACTGAGAATCCAAGAATTTAAACAATTTATCCCAGTGTCACACTTGATCTTAGCCAAAAGGCCCAGAAACGATATCCCAGTGTCACAAAGTCCTTTAACTTCAGAGCTGAAACACAAGTGAGAAGCTACATCAACTGATGCACCTTGTGGAATACCAAGGAAGCAAGGACGCCAGCATGTTCATTCGGATTGCATTCAAATAGATGACGGATTGATTAAAAATCAAGCGTAGCATAAAGGGGCTAGGGAAAGAGGGGCCTAAGTTATCAGTGACCTAGGGGTGGGGGGAGCATTTTGAAAAACAAGCTCAGAATGTATAAAAGAGTAAAGAAAATGACAAATGAGCCATACACGAGGGGGAAGAAATGCCAGGTTAGCAATCACTCACAGGCAACAAAATGCTTCAATTATTCAATGTCAGTTTGGATTCCCCTCTACTTCCCATGGCAGACTGATAACAGCAACCTTTCAAATCAATCCAACCCTCCTGAAGAACTGTCACTGTCCCCTTACAGGTGGTTAAGACCACCGTTCTAACACTTCTGGGAACTCAGCACTAATGAGATAGAGCTTCAGTCCTCTCCTGGCTTCAGCCTCGTGCAGTGACAAGCTGCCACACTGAAGGAACCTCAGGATCCCAAGGCAAAGAAACTGCTTCCTGGGTGATGTGGAGTGGAGTGTTTGAATTCCTGAGCAAGGCATCCGCCTTCAGTATTCGCCGTCCAAGAGGAGGAGCCATGGGGCCGGCCCGGTGGCGCACTGCTATAGTGCGCTGCTTGGGAAGCGCGATGGCGCTCCCGCCAAGGGTTCGGATCCCACATACAGACCGGTTCCCGCTCACTGGCTGAGCGAGGCGCGGGAGCAACGCCGAGGGTTGTGATCCCATTGCCGGTCCCGGTCCGGTACGGGGGTGACACTGAGGGTTGCGATCCGTTGCCGGACACGGAAAAAGACAAAAAGGAAAAAAATAAAAAAAAGAGGAGGAGCCGAGTCCTCAACTACCCTTACAGATAGCCCCCAAAGTTGTTGTCAAGAAATAACAGCAGGAATACATTATTCTAAATATATAGGAATCAAAGCTGCTTCTGGGAGTGGACACTGTGGAAAGACAGGAAGGTGTGTGTGTGTGTGTGTGTGTGTGTCTGTGTGTGCACGCGGCACGCGCGCACATGCATGCACATGTGTGTGCATGTCTTTAGTCCTAGTAAATATTTTTAGCTTTGTGTGTGCATTAATTTGAGAAAAATGTAAAATTCACTTAGAAATCAAAACAAAACAAAACAAAAGAGTAGGGGACAAATGAAAGATGAGGGTAGTAAAATAATTAGACAAAACAGTGCTAGGAGTCAAGTCCATGCTGGCACAAATGTGAATCTAGGGAGGTGTCTGTGGGACTGCAGTCTTGTGGGAGAGGGAAATTGAAATCACAGAACTTTCTTCATTATCTTGTGGGAAGCACCCAGGGAAAGGACAGTCTGTTAGCATGCAGAAAACCTGTTTTGTTTTGTTATTTTCTGACCAGTAAGGGTATCGCAACCCTCGGCATGGTGTGGTTTGCACCACTCTCAGCCAGTGAGTGCACCAGCCATCCCTATATAGGATCCAAACCCACAGTCTCGGTGCTACCAGCGCTGCACTCTCCCAAGGGAGCCACAGGGCCAGCCCGAAACCTGTGTTTTTGATTCCCTGTTTACCCACTTGTCCATTCATTAGTTTACTCACCTAACCTGCTGCACTCTCCCAAGGGAAGCCATAGGGCCGGCCCAAAACCTGTGTTTTTGATTCCCTGTTTACCCACTTGTCCATTCATTAGTTTACTCACCTAACCAGTACGTATTGGATGATCACTATGTGCAGGTGTATCTGTAAAAGGAACAATAGAGGCAGAGTCTCAGCTCTAGTGCAGCTGACATTCTAGTGGGAGAGACAGGTAATAAATAAGTAAATCATAAGCAATATGCTATGAGACAGTGGTAAGTGCTGTGAAAATAATAAAGTAGAGTAAGGGGATACTGAGTCATGTCTAGAAAAAAACCACTTTAATTTGATCAGAATGTTGCAGGAGGCTGAAGTGTGAGATTCCCTCCCTCTGATGAACACACCTGTGTAAATTCCCTTCCCTGGGTGCTGGTGGGACTTGTGAATATGATGGGATTTCATATCTGAGACTGTGTTACTTTACATGGCAAAATGGATATTGCAAATGCCATTAAGATCCCTAATCAGTTTCTTTCAGTAATGGAAAAGAAAGGTTCTCCTGGGTGGACCTGACCTAACTTGGGGAGCCCTTCCAAAGAGAGATGGAAGCCTAGAGACACTCTCCTCTCCTGTGGGTCTCAAAGGAAGCAAATAGCCATGCTGTGAGCCATCTATGGGAGCCAAATAACTAGGACCTGTGGGTGGCCTCTAATTGTGGGTAGTAATTGTTTAACAGCCAGTAAAAAGTGGAGCCCAGTTCCTACAGCTACTAGCAACTGAATTCTCCCAGTAACCCAAATGATCTTGGAAGAGGACACCAAGCTCCAGATGAGATTGAAACCAACCAACACCTTGACTTCAGTCTCATGAGACTCTGGGAAGAGAATGCAGTTATGCTGTGCTTGGATTTTGAACTTACAGAAACTGTGAGATTTTAAGTGGATGTTCTTTTAAGCCACTAAGTTTCTGGTAATTTGTTGTGAACCAATAGCCAACTAATACAGCATCACATTCACAGTTTCCGATTTTGCTTTCCCTGAGGACAGGCCACCTACCCAAACAACTTGTTAATGGCTCTCACCAAATCCCACCCTAGCCAAGCTTCCAGAATTGTACTTTCAAGGGAAAAGGCAGAGAAGTCAGCACAATGAGAAACTCACATGGGATTTTCTTTCTATGATGACACTGGAAAACACCCAGGAGCCACGATGATGGTTTTTCATTGGTATGTGACCTCTGGTGAAGCAAGCCTTGGCTCGCCACTTCTTGGGGACTGGGTGGGTCATCAAGCACATGGAGAACAATAATGCCACACGAACACTAACTCCTGACTAGAGGAGGGGGTGCACTGGCTCCCTGGTCTCAAAGCTCCTTATTGTAATGATGTTTTATTGCTCTACGACAGTCCATTACCCCCAAACGAAGGGAGGACAGCAGAAAATGAATATTTTATTGGCTCCCATATGGTGGGCATGGCCTGAAGTAAAAATAAATGTTCTATGACATTCGTCTTTATAAAACACATTCTCCCTAATCATAAACGGATCTAACAATTCATCTCTGTAACATGTCTCTCAGCAGTCATGATAGTAAATAATTGTGGTCATATTCTCAGATGGTCTGTGTGTCGGGAAAAGTTGCACGTAGGTAGTAACAATTTTCTCCCATACACAGGAAAATCAAGAACACACTGAATGGGGATCCACTTCATTTCAATATTGCTGTTAGATTTTTCTTAGTTATATGAGGACTGCATTTTTTTTATGGGATAACCTATGGCTTTCGGTAGAATAATTTCAGAGTATTGATATCTCAGAAAAGAAAATAAAGTTATTGGTTAAACAACCCAAACATTAAAAATTATTTTTGCTGCAAATGCACTCATTATCTGTCAATGGCTATGAGAACATTCTCAAGGAAGGTGAAGAAACAAAGAAACAATAGAACAGAGTCAAGTCAAGGGAGAAAAAGTAGCATCCATAAAGATGCGTCTGTGTTGCAGGATGGGTTCAAGGTTCACTTGGGACAGATTTTGATCTCTCCTATATATTGAATTAATTTTTATTGAACTCTCCTATATACTGTATTAATTTTTGCTTATCTTGGATTTTTCCAGATGAAAAATATTATTTCTATTAATGTCTTTACATCATTTACATGATAAACTACTCCTTCTTTGTGGAAACATTCTCTTCTCTCGTGTTCTCTCCCTTTACCCTCTGTCAATTTTCTTCCAGCATCTTTAGCTATTCATTCTGATTTTCTTTTTCTAGCATTTCCTCTTCTGATCAACCATTTAATTCTGAAGTTTCTTAGGATTTGTCTTTGAACATATTCACTTCTCACCCTGCATTCTGTTTTCCTGTTTCTTCTACATGGTATTCACTCCCATCACTTCAATTACCACTTATGTTAGAAATGTTGTTACAACATAGCTGCTGCATCCCAAGACACATCATGGCTCCCCGTTCTGGTGCTATAACAAATTACCATAGACTGGGAGGCTTAACCAAAAGAAATTTATTTCTCATAGTTGTGGAAGCTAGGAGCCCCAGATCAGGGTGACAACATGGTTGGATTCTATTGAGGTCCCTCTTCCAGACTGCAGATTGCAGACTTGTATCATCATATAGTGCAAAGACGGAGAGAAAGCTGCGTGGGGTTCCTTTTACAAGGCATGAATCCCATTCAGCAGGGCTTCGCTCTCATGATCTAATCACATCCCAGTGACCCTGCTTCCTAGCACTGTCACACTGGAGGTCAGAATTTCAATATATGAATTTGGGAGTGGGGTAGGGACACAAATATGCACTTCATTGCTCCATGCAGAAGCAAAGGGGATGGGCACAGGGGCAAAAGAATGGCCCATGTGTCATGTAAGCAAAGATCTTTCCTGCAGTTTCTAAAAGAGTTGCTTGTACAGAAGAGGTAGACCAATATTTTAACCAATGTCTATATTTCCAAATTCCTTACTAAATTCCATACTGTAACAAATAAAATAATAATTAACAGTTGCACATGAAAAAAAGAGTAACCACTTTCTGCCACTAAATAGGTCGTGGGTCATGTGGGTTGGGTAATATTCTATTCAGTAGAATCTATTTCTATGCAGTTTAAAAGAACTGTTAACTTTTTCATTGTTTTTATTTTTATTTTAGATAAGAGGAACAAGCGTTAACATAGTTTATTTGTTAATTTAGCTTTATATCCTAGGCCAAATAAATAATTTATCTTTTTTATATATGGAACCTTAGGTACTTATAGTATTAAGGCAAGGTGAGGGTTGGAGACACTTTACTGGCAATAAAACTTAACTCTAAGGTAACAGATTGAGGGAAGTTGATAAAGAATCATTCGAAAATGAATAAACAAAGGATTCAATTATAGATTACAGTGTGATATCAAAGGTATTTTAAAGCAACACTTAGAGAAAAAATAAAGATATTATAAATATGAATGTTGAAATTAATGAGGTTTTAAAATATTGTTTAAGATCAACTATTCTGATGAGTTCATTTGTGTTGAAGGAAGTATAGATGCTCATGATTATAAATCTCTGGAGCTTGAGCAGAGATACCATTTCTGGTCTGGGCAGAACATACCCATTGCTCATGTTTTGGGATCTAGATCATTCCTTCCAGAAGACAACATATTACCACATTGAAAATTCAGTGGTATTCATCTGCAACTGGATTTCAATTGGGAACTGATAATAAATAATGTTATTTTAGCTCTTCTCCCTCAGTGATTTGCATTACTGAGCATGTTTTACTTTTATGCCCCATTTATTTCATTTTTTTTTTAAACAAAAATTCTTAACATGCAGTTAAAAGATGATATTATCAGATACTTTTCTATCCATACATAACATGGCTAAATCTGAGTTCCTCATAGTCTGCCCCAGAACACGGCCCCTGCTGGCTCACCCATGACTCTACTCATCTGGTCGCTTAGACTGACGACCTCATTTTCCTCATTGACTTTTAATTTTCTTCCACCACACACATCTCTTCCATTAGCAAGTGATTTTAGTTTTGCTTTCAAAATATAGCCAAAGTTTGACCACTTCCCATTCCCCGCTGACACCATGCTCCTCCTCGACTCCATCTCTGCTACTATCCCAACATTTTAGAGACTCCAGGCATGCAGGGCTCCTGTGTTAGTTTAGGTTCTCCAAAAAGCAGACACCAATATGGAAAGAGATGGGCAAGAGATTGATTGGTAGAAATTGCCAAAGAGAACACAGCCAGATATTAGTTAAAATGGTGAAAACAGATTTCATTCAGTAACATGCAGAAAACAGATTTCATTCAGAGGGAAAAGAGCCAAACTTCATTCTAGTTTGTGCAGAGGTGATTTGGGTGTTTTATGGGGAGATTGGGGGGTGCGGCTCAGCAAAGTCAGAGAAGTGAAAAATTACAAAGGGTTGGTCCGTGTAAATGCAATTAGGCCAGCTGCGTCTGGTAACAGCGAGGATTCTATCCTCCCACAGAGACTGGAAGGCAGAGGCCTTATCCTTCCCGATGATTACATTTCAAAGGAATGGCTCTGGGTCTTGGAGAGAGACACTTGCAAGTTGAAACAGATACATATTCACAGTTGTAAGCCTTTTTTAGTAAATGCTCTAAAAAAGGGAGATCAGGGTCCTATCCTCAGGTGTCAGTCAGAACAAACAGTAAATTTTCCTGGTGTGCAGTATTGAGCTTTCTCATACAGGCATTTAAATGGGGGCTGAGGTCGTCCTGGGAACATGGCTTTATGCTGCTAGAAGCCATGCTAGAAACCTTTGGTCAGGTTTCTTAGTGCAAGTATTTGGGTGAGTTGTTATGTGCCAAGAGTCCTGCAGTTCTTAAAATGCCTGTAGATGAAGGAGGGAGAGTGGGAGTAAGCAGGCAGAGCCTTCAGGCCACAGTGCAGGTCTCATATGTGCAAAAGGAGGCAGGGATGGGGGGAGGACTGGGTTAGAATAGTTTCAGGCTGCTGAGCCATTCTAACAGAGTCTTAGCCAGTCTGATGGGGACTCCTCAAGTTAAGGTCATCCATTAGGGGAGTCCCCCATGCCGTAGAAAGGGCCTGCAGGAGTGCCCTCCCCATGCAGGCTCAGCCAATGGCTAGGGGCAGCCCACAGGCAGCATAGCTAGAGCATGAATATGGGGGTGGATCTGGAGGAACAGCCGGTGGGACAGTAGCCAACTGTTGCCTGCACTGCAGGAAATCCAAGCAGTGTGTTGTCATGGCCAATACACCTCCCTGTTGCTGTTCTAGCCTTCCAGGTTTGCTTCTATCTCAAGTCCTCTGCACGAGGTGTTTCCTCTGCCTGAAACATTCTTGTACTGATATCCACAGGGCTCCTTCACACTGGCCAAGGTTCAGGCCTCCTTCACACTGGCCAAGCTTCAGGCTGTATGCAAAAGTCCCCATCCCAGGGAGGCCTCCCCATCCACCCAGTCTCAAATGTTTCCCCACTGACATTTTGTACCTCGCTTCCCGATGTACTTTTTTCTCCTTAGCACTAATTACCATTTAAAATATCTTACATTTACATTTTGTTATTTATATTGTCTGTCCCCCCCCCCCCCCCCCACAACGGAAGAGGTTTTTTTTTTTTTTTTCCCCCCCCCCCCCCACTAGAATGAAGAGATGTTTTTTTCTGATTACAATTATATTCCCAGCACCTAGAATGGTGCCTGAAACATCAGGGACTTAATAAATGTCTGTGGAGTAAACTAGTTTTAAAGAAAGCAATTGACTATAGATCCTTCACTTCAGAACATTCTAAAAGTAAAGTGGCATCTTCTCACAGAGCTCAATCAGTGTTGAAATAAGGGTAACTTATAGGCTAAAAACTTATGGTTGAGTCTGAGGTTGGCTTTATTTTTATTTTTATGTTTTAATCTTTAAAGATGCCTCACTCATAAAGCAAATTGTAACCTCCCACTTAATGAAATAGTAATTTCTACGTTGAGATTTTCTTTGGAAATCATCTGAGAATGCAAAAACTCCCTCTACTAAGGATCTTATTCTAGGATTATTTTAGGATTTGTCTTCCTTCTCTCACATGAGAGGTCAAAGCCGAGGTGGAGAAGGCAGTTTCAGGATGTTTGCTCAGTTTTACAATTAGTTTGCATATCCAGTTTTGCTAGGTTTTGGACAACCTAGTTTGCTAGGTTGTTAAAACAAAACAAAAGCCATGAAGACCTCAGCAATTATTCTATAATGTCTTATGTCCATAGCTGTTTACTGCTTAAGGATCTGCTGACTTTCAGCATTAAGGCACAAATCATTGTACCATTTGTGATTCAAAGAATACTTATATAGTTGACTTGCCAAGATAACTAATGAGAATAAAAATAAAATCCTAGAGCAGTTGGAAAAATTTTATTTCCTAACTTCCTGAATAAAAGACACAGAGAGAAAATGACCTCTGTCAGACCAATGAAGATTAAACAATGACTTCTGGAAGAAAATATTTCTCTTTCAGATTTTATTTTCAACTACTGAAGTAGAGCTGAATCAAGATAATAAAGAAAGCTTGACATGTATACTGCCGGTCTGTTTATGAATCCCAATTTTATCACAACACAAATAGATAAATAATAGAAGCCCATAATGCTTGTCTCTGAAATAGTAGTTACACTGAAGCTCAGTATGCAGGAGACAGGAGATGAATGGTCTTTCATAAACATGTTTTTATAACGTAATCCGCTCATCTAAACAACGCGCAGTGCATCCTTTTGGGATTCTTGTTAGCCAGCAATTTCAAAGCTACAATGAATGGATTGATTTTCAGAATTATTTCCCAATTTTGTGCTGTTTGGAAGGAACATCTGTTTACTGTATGTAAATGAACAAGACATTCTGTTCTTTTAGGAACTCAACAAAGAGCCCTTAAAGTAGGCCAATTTGACAAATAAAATCTGGCTTCTTCAAAGGACTACAAATTATGTCTAACAAGAGATGTTATAAAGATAGTAGTTATTTTTATCTTTTGAAAATTTCTATATTTGGATCAAGTGAGGAATGGGTATTTATTTCCCTTTGATTAAAAACCTGTCTGGAGCTTTTTGCTTTCTTCTTGCCTGGTCATCAGACAGGCTGAAGCTAGAAAACAGATTTGCTTCATGGAAGTGATGCGCAGCAGACAGTGAGGAGAGAGTAGGCAGTAAATCCTAGTTCCATGAATATTTCCACATGTCTGGCAACTACCCCTGGAAGGCCAGCAGCCCAGACAGCATGAAGCAGATGCCTCAGCATGTGCCTTCCTTTCTGTCTGGCCCCTTTGCACCAGATCGATGTTGTTCATCTTGTACATACTAATTTTGCATGAGCTGAGCTTGGCTTGAGGGCAAAGGAGTAGTCCTTATGTGCTGTGAGCTGGAGGCAGCGTCAACTATGGGAGTCAGTTAGATACAACCTATGTGCAAAGACTAATAGAATACTCGCACCTTCCAAAGAGCTTACAAATGGGGTTTTGGAACTCCAGAGGAACTGGTTGTTTTCTTAAATTCTAACTCTTAGGGGAAAATTCTAAAATCCAACATCATAATGATGCCTAAGAATTTTGGTCTTTATTCATTACACTTAAATATCTCAATTACTCTTTAATATTTAATATGTGAATACCTCTGTGTTACACAAATATAGTCACTTTTTAGTACAAGAAATATGATGCATTATAAATATGAAAGAAAATTATAACACTTTCTTCAACAAATATTTTTGGTACCTAACTGGTATTCCCCCATTTTTTCCATTTAAGAAGACTTGTTAGCTTGCCATGTCTTAGAATAACATTCTATTCATGGTTTCATTTAAATTGGATGTGATACATTGTACTGGTTTTATGAACATTTCTGATAAATGTCTTTTGTTCTTTTCTCTTGCTCCTTTTGATTGTTCTGATCCTCAGCAATTGTTTTATTTGGAGACCACTATTTAAAAAACCCTGTTTTTGAGTTTCTGGATCCACCTCAATTCTCCTAGATTTAGGTAAGTCTTCAAACAGCAGTAATGAAAACTCTTCCCAAATTATATTTTCTTATTAATACTGGTAAACTTGGAGGAGCTCTACTTTTTTGCAGCTACATGCCAGTACATTTAAACTGAATTTTGGTCTTGCTCTTTGTAGTTTTTAGCTTCCCATTCGGGATCTCCTCTCTGAAGGAACCGTGTAAATGATTTTAAAACAATACAGATATCAATGACAAAACCAGCTGAGGAAGAGTATGTTTACAAAGCAAGCAGTATGCACATCTCCCCCGTCTTCCCCTTCCTCTCCAAAAACAAGGGCAGAATTTGGATTAAGAGGTAGAAAGACGGAATGGTGGATGCACAACTATATATAGGTGTGTGCATCTGTGTGTTTGCTTAGATTTTTTAACTTCTGCTATAACCACTGGCTACCAGAAGTGTTGGGAATAAGAATTATCTTTCTCTTCCCTCCAGGAAATACCTGCCAATTTTAATGACACAGAACTAAGAAGACCAGAGCTCAAGGTGGTGCCATCTCTGTTTCAATTGTCATAGTCCTGTGAGCAGTAAGTGTGCTTGGTTATCGGAGCCTGGTCTTGGGTCATGATTTTTGTCTCCTTACCTAGAATTCATGTTCCTATAAATCTCATTTAGTTCTGTCTGACACCTTAAATGTAAATCCAGACATCTTTATGAGGAATTATCTTCTTGCATTTTCCACTTCTCATTCAGAATTTTTGGAGGCTAATCTTGATAAACTCTTTTAGAATTTACTTCCTTCCTGATGCTATCTGGACCTATGTTTTTTTTTTTTTGCTTTTTCTTTTTTTTTCTTCTTTAAATAAAGGATGAGAATTTGATACCTACCTGTTTATACAATACTTTCTTTTCATTTCTCAATTTTCTGCTTTACAACATTACAGAACTCTCTGAACCCATTGAATTTTGGATTTTATTAACATACCTCTCTCTAACTTAACTGATCTAATACCTAAAATCCTTTGTTTGAATGGCATTTTCATTAGTCTAATAGATTGTATTGATTTATTCAATTACCTAGCACAGATAGCAGGGCATGATCTGTGAAAAGGAAAAAGATCAAACTGGCTTCAGCAGCATGTTTATGCTGAGGAGTGATAGGGAATGTAACTAGTGCAATACCTCAACCAAGCCTTACATGCCAGGCTTAGGATCCAGATTTTATTCTGGAGGAAAGGAGGATGTCAGCATGAACCCAAAGTTGTAGGATGATTGACCTGTCTGACATGGGAGAGCAAGATAACACAGCTGAGAGATCATAATAAATGCCAGATGATTTAAATCCTACTCCATATGTAATGCAATTTCAGGGAAGTCATTTCTGTACTTTCAGTGTCCTACTCTCTAAAATTGAAAGGTTGGATTAGATGTATTTCTAAGGTTCTTTTCAGTAACTCTATTCTATATATCCAGTGACTATATTCTATTTTATCTTTGATAAAGTCATAATTCATCAAGTTCATAATTTCAATTGTACAGAAATAAGTCTGTGTAAGTAAACAATGTTGTTGGAAGGAAGAGCAGAGGAATCTTTAAAAAATAGAGAAAAACATAAACTCCATTGTGTTGAAACACTTCGTTGATGGATTTACCTGATGTAATCATTTCTGCATCCTAAATCATCACCTCTCTGTTGGTTTAGCTTCAGGGGAGTTTTATAAGCAAAACCAATGCATTATTGTAGGAAGAGTGACTACTCACAATAGCTTTTTCAGGGATGCGTCACTGTAATTACAGGTCCCATGGGCATTCTGCAGCTCAATTTGAGCAGCATAAAGTAAGTTTTCCCACTGATTGAAGATGCTTTGGTGATTGCTGAAACCTGCAAAATTTATGTAATTATTATTACTATTATTATCTTTTTTTTCTGTTACCATTAGCAAGTGTTTTAGAAACAAGTACCTCACCATGTTACCTTAGGCAAGTTACTCAAGTTATTTATTTCCTCACTTACCAGAAGACATTATAGACTAAAATATTTCTTATAGTATTATTGTTATAAATTCTAAGCTGTGGCTATTATTTTTATATAACATAAAGGTATAAGCTTATTAGTTAGTAATTTGATCTTTATTGTTGAACATTCAGCCTTCACTCATCCAGTAAGCAGGTTTATTGAGAAACGGCTCTGTGTCTGTGGCTTCATCATTTGAAAAATAAAGATTTGCAGAGGCCACCAACCTTCTTCTAATATAAATAAATGAAGACTTTTCTTTCTCTAAAACTTTATTTAAAATCATATAAAATATTCTCCAGATGATGACCAGAACCAATTGATTGGAAGTCAATTGTACTAATTAACACTAAAAGAATAAGATCCTTGTCGATAAAGAGAAACATATAGGAATAGTCATACTATGTATACAAAATGCCAATATCAAGCTGCTGCTTCAAAGCTGAAGTGATGATTAGATAGAAAGTGAAACTTTAGTTGAAGTAGGAAACAAACCATTAGGAAAGTGGAATCAATAATTACACATAGACCACGGAAGCCTGCGGCCACGAAGAATGCTGAGCCACATACACCATTGGAAATAGAAAAACATGTTTCAAAATACTCTGAAGGGGCCAGCCCGGTGGCTCACTCGGTAGAGTGCAGCGCTTGGGAGTGTGGCAGCACTCCCGCCAAGGGTTCGGATCCCATGTAGAGACTGGTCCGCTCACTGGTTGAGCGCGGTGTGGGCGTGACACCGAGGGTTGCGATCCCGTTACCAGTCACGAAAAAAGACAAAAAGGAAAAAAAAAATACTCTGAGGCTTGTAATACTGTAAAATAAATGCCTAATAAAATTGTTATTAGTGGAGAAAATGTATAAAATATTATTTTTTAAAGTACACATTCCATTGCTTATTTGGACAAAGATCTGATTTTAGAAGGGAGCTTCTGTGGAGTTTCCTTTTATATGAAGTTGGAGTTATGCTCCAATGGCTTCCTTAAAGCATCCTTTAAGTTGCCTGTAAAGTATATGTTTCATGGACACAACCCTGGACAGTGATTCTTATCACTGGTTTTGAGAACCATTGTGCTAAATTGAAGAATGAAGGAAACCTACAAGTCTGCATGTTCTGATCATTGTGCCCTTAAATCAACTGTGGGGTCCATGACAGCAAATGGGAGACACCAAAGCAAATTTACCACAAAGCTAATGAGATGCAATATTTACCATCCCTAACTTGCAGAAGGGTACTTCAAGGACCCTGAGAAGAACCATAGAGATGTATTCATATGGTTTTGCACAAGTTGTAAAAGTCATATATTTTATTCCAACTGATCAAGACCTCTGCCTCTTTCCACTGTAGTTTATCCTATATCCTATTTACCTGACTACATAGAAGTATTGGAGTGGTCAAGGACATTTTTGGGATCTAGATAAGGGTAAATTAAGTTGGGGATACATGTGGTTAGGGTTTCATGCTATGTAGTTATTATGGCTCTCAGTCATTTCTGGGATAGAATCACATTCTTGCCAACTGTTCCAAGTGCAAAAATGACTTCCACGAGTTTTTCTATCACCCACTATGCAAATTCACCAGGTATCAGGTTATGAATGTGCCCTACCACAGGATGTGCTATAGTATAGAATGAATTATGCTCTTGGCACTTGAAAAAGTAGATAGAGGAAGGAAAACAAAGCTTGAAGTTCACAGAGACTGGAGCTAATCTGTGTAAATCCTTCCCATTATCAGACATGCAAAATTTTAAGTGAACAATTTGTTTCTCATTGATACCTGGTCAAAACAGAAGTTCTTTTCTGTCAAGAGTTTTCAGTAATGCAGTGTGCTTAATTTTAATCATCTGTAACAGCTTAATATGAGAATAATTTGATAGAGGTTTTCTCAAAGTCAACAACAATACTAAATACTTCCATCATTTTAATTGAATCGCAAAGCTAAAAAGTGTGTTTTCTAAGTTTTCTATAACAAAAACCAAATTTAGTCAACTGTACTAGGTGTACTAATTTCCTAGGGCTTCCATAACAAAGTACCACAAACTGGGAGACTTAAAAATGTCAGAAATCTATTGTTTCCTAGTTCTGGAGAAGTTCTACAACTCTAAAATCAAGGCATTAGCCACACGCCCTTTGAAACTTCCAACAGAGGGTCCTTGCCTCTTTGAGCTTCTGTCAGCCACAGATGTTCCTTGGCTGTGACAGCATAACACCAGTCTCTACTGCTATCTTTACAAGGTCTTCCTGTGTCTGTGTGACTTCACATGGACACAAGCCATATTGGATTAGGGGCCCAGCCTGCTCAGGTATGACCTCACCTTAATTTACCTAATTACATCTGCAGCAATCCTATTTCCAAATAAGGTCATATTCTGAGATACTGGGGTTGGGACTTCAATCTATTTTTTGAGGGTGGGGCACAATTCAACACATAAAACTAGAGAAAAGACTTTTTATCACTTAATTCTCTCCATACATAAAATGTTATTAAACTGTTGTCATATGAAGAGGTGGTCAGGAGCATTTAGTCAAAAATACAGGGGAGAGAAATAAAGCAGAAGTGTGTCAGGTGCTTAAGTAAGAAAGCAATGTTTTTTAAACCTTTTTTTGTGATGTTTGAGTTTTTTAGTCTTTTTTATATTTGAAATTTGTTGTGATTTTTGTCTTGTTCTAAAAGTACACTTTTATTCTTCATTTTTGTTTATAAATGTATGTCTTTTTTTCTTACAGAAGTCCCCCATACCCAGAAATTATATGAGAATCAGGTCAAACAAAACTTGGACCTAGTGGGTGGGGTAGTTTGTTTCTGCTGTGCTGCGTTTATGCACACATCCTCCCGAGGCACCGGATGGAGGGGTTAGGTCTTGCCATGCCTGTGTTCACAGCCCTGCCATGGCTGCTGGATTCTGGCTCACTGACAGTATAAAGCCGAGGTCCTTCCAAAGTCTCACAAAGCCATGCTATTTGTGTCCCTCTCTATCCCCACCCCCTTCCCATACTGCTTGACTTCTTCTCCCACATTTGCACTCACCCCACTCTCTGTGCCTCCACATACTTATGTTGAGACAGGCTAGTGGTCCTGTCTCCAGGCCTTCGCTTTATCCAAGAGTGACATTTGAGCAACCCCATCACTGACCCAGGTGCCATCACTCCCTGGCCCCTGCACAACTCTTTCTTTTTGCTTTTTTTTTTACCAATGCACATATTGTGCATTAACTTGTGTAGCTGGAGATTGTCTCTTCTGCCCACTGGACTGGAAGTGCCATGAAGCAGGTCTCCATTATGATCACTGTTGTTTTCAGTGCCCAGAACAGAAGCAGAAGCATATTAGGGGCTCAATGAAAAGTTGCTTATGACTGAATCATAGATTTCATTACTGTGATTGTCAAAATTAAACCAGAAAAGGAGCCTTATCTTATGTGGTGTTAAGTCTAAAGTCAGAAAATGAGTTAAATTGAGATGTGATATTGTGAGATAGAAAAACCACAGTTTTCCTTCTGTACTCGCTCCTCTCTCTGTGCTTCACTTCTGACCCCAGGTGTATAGGGGGAAACAAACTGTTCTTTCTTTTCTACTCTCACACATTTACGGTCACCAAAATGTGCTGGGGTTCTCTCATACCAAGGCTTTCTTCAATTTTCTGTGGACACCAAGTGGGTGTCCTACAATTCAATTCTGTTCTGACACCAAATGGAGTCACTACAGACCCACGAGTTAAAGGCTCAGGCTCACAAGACTGCCTCCCACTTCAGACGCCAATCACAAATAGTAAGTCCCCAAATACCCATAACTTCTGTCTGACTTGGCTACAAAGCAAAGGTTCCCACAACCCTCTTCTTGGGTTCAGTAATTTACTAGAATGGCTTGCAAAACCCAGGAAAATAGTTGACTTAGTATTGCTAATTTATTACAAAGGATACTTTAAAGAATAAAAGTGAACAGCCAAATGAGGGAATATATAGGGTGAGATTCAAAAGGGTCCTGAGAACAGGGGCTTCTGTCCCATAAGAGTTGAGGGTGCCTCCTTCCTGGCAGGTCGACGTGTTCTTGCTCACCATCCTGGAAGTTCTCCGAACCCTGCAGGGATTTTTAGGGAGGCTTCATTATCATCATGTAGCCACGATGGATTATTAACTCACTCTCTAGCCCCTTTCCCCTTCCTGGAGGATGGCGCACGGTGAGGTTGAAAGTTCCAAGCTTCTGATGATATCCTGGTCTTTCTGGTGACCACCCTCCCATCCAGGAGCCCATCAGAAGTCACCGCATTAGAACAAAAGGTTTTCCTATCACCAGGAAAATTCCAAGGAATTAGGAACTCTGTGTCAGGAACCAGGGAGAAGGAGCAACTACTATGGGTTAAATGTGTCCCCCAAAACTTCATGTGTTGGAAACTTGATCCCCATTATAACAGTGCTGAGAGAGCAGGAAATCCTATTATGACATTTAAAAGGTGGGGCCTTTGAGAGGTGTTTAGATTGTGAGAACTGTGCCCTCATGAATGGACCAATCCACTCACGGAGTGATGAGTAATCGCGAGTGTGGACAGGTGGCTTTATAAGGAGCACATGTGAGAGCTCTTGCGATTCTCATCATGTGATGCCCTGTTTGCCACACGACCCTGTAGAGAGTTCCCACCCAGAAGGCGGCTTTACTGTATGTGCTCCCTGGACCATGGACTTCCCGGCCTTCAAAACAGTAAGAAATAAATTTTAGTTCTTTATAAATTACCCAGTTTGGGGTATTCTATGATAAGCAACAGAAATGTACTAATACACCAACATATGTATTTCTTATTATAAATCGTGGTATCAGAGATATATTCAATGTAACTTCATTCTTCTAGTCATAGTACACCTGATGTGCTGTGACTGAGCTGCTCCTCTTGTAGAGCTTTTTAATCATTTTTTAGTAACACTTACCATTACTATTATTATTATGTGTGTGTTATGTCTGAAGAGAAAGCATAAAGCAGAAGAGGGCCCTACTCTTTCCTGGGAGGCAGGAGTTAATTACCAGAATGGATGAGAGTCACTGTCTGACCCCCAGATTCCCGGGCAGGGCAGGGTTATAGCTCCCCGCTGCTGCTCACACTCCCCGGGAGCTCTCTTGCCCGGGATTTGCGGTGGAGCTGCTTTAGCAGACACAGTTGTATGAAACAGCAGGCTCCTCAAGGTGGGGCCTCTCCTTATTATCCTTTTGGCTTGAATCAGCATTAATTGCTTGGAAAATAAGGGTTTGATTTGAAGAGACACCTGCAGTGTTTCTAATGCTCATTTTGGTACCAATTCAAGCTGTTTTCATCCCTGGTTTCCAGAGAATGATTAGGCTTCTATGCACAGCCAAGTTTCACCATCATTCATGCTGCCAGGAAGGAGACACTATGTGTATTTTTACAAACACCTTTCATCCTGGCGGAAAGTCATCTATCTCCTAAGCACTGCAGCATAAGACTGAGATGAAAATTTCTGTATGATAAAATCCCAGTCTCCTGTGATTATTGCAACTTTGCTTTTGTGTTAACATGGCTTTGTATCAGAAACATAGATCTTTCATGCCTGTGAGATAAAACAGATTTTGCTCTCATTTTTGTTTCTATTTTTTTACTGAGGTCAAATTACTTTTCACTCTTTGTGCTGATACAGAGTGAGTTTGTGTTAGGTTGTGGGTCATCTGTGTCCTTATTTGTAATCCCTTCAACTCCAGTTCCAAATTTTAATTACCGTTTTCTAGCGTGTCATTTTTGAGTGAGCCAGATTGAGCCAGGAGTGTGAAGGACTGGAAGTGTGCACTATAATTGACTGTGCTTTTAAAATGAGGGTCCGCTCCCACTAGGGGCAAATATCAGCCAGATGTCAGCCCCATACATTCATCTGAGAGAATGTAAGGAAAAAGCTGCATGAATCCTAGAATGCAGATAGGATAAATTGTGTTTGATTGTGCTCTAAAATATATTTTTTTAAGTGTTCATCCCTTTTAAGAATTAAAATTAATTTTAAGAATTATCAGCCCTATTTCAGATATTTTTAAAAAGCTTCTACAAGTTGCTAAAAAATTAAAGAAATAATCTTGGTGGCCAAGCTGACCAGTCAGGAGGTGAGTAGCATGGTCAGAGGACAACTCTCCTGGCTTGGGGTGGGAAATGGCTACTAGATTTGTTAGGACTCAAATCCCATGAAGCATTGTAGTTTGCTCACTTGTTTGATTTATTTGTTTTCCTTTTCTATTCTCTGTGGAAAAAGAGAAAAGTAAAATTAAGACATACTAATTAAAGGGACAAATACTTTGCAGACTTCCTAGATACGAGCAAACTTACCCATTGTCCGTTAGGAAAAATTATCCAACAAAGTTAGAAAGAACTGAACGCTAGCAAGTAAATTCGTAAACTATCATCAGTGGAAACAACTAAAAGAAGAGAATAGCTGACCATTCAGAGTCAGGAGTTGTGAGACTGATGAGAAGTATGCCTTTATAGGGCAGAGTGAGTGAACATGGTTGTGCTTTTAGAGGAAGAAGCAATGGAGAAACCTCTAGAAGCAGCAAGAGACCACACTTTTTTTAGGAAAACCAGTTTTAGGACAGAACTCATAGGAAGGGTCAAGTAACTGGGAATTGATTCCTGTATACATATTAGTGCCTGTGTCAGCCTTGGAAAGTCTTTGTGTAAACTCAAGAGAACACGTACCCCAGCGTATGCACCCCCACTTTAGAAGCATCTGTCACCTGTCTGGTAAAGTGGCTTGCACTTACCTGGATTCAGGCTTTGATCTCTTCTCTGTTGCTTTGTGCATCTGAGATGTGGAGTAAGATACTTCATCTGTCTGCATCACTGAAAGGGGAGAGTGGTATCCACCCCTTAGGGTCATTGGGAAGCTTAAATGAGAAAACCCATACATTTAGCACAGTGCTGGGCATGGCTAATTCCCAATAAATGGTCATATATGTGTTCCTCTGTGTGTGTGTATAGTTTTGTTTGTTGTTTTTGTTAATGACCATAAATCTTTATATATATGTATAAGTCCTTAGTATGTCTCAAATGCACATATTATCAATCAAAGAGTCAGTCCTTATATACATGCTATTTTATATTCATTCATGTTTTCTAACCCAATGTTCTCAGAACATAGATTATAGGTTTGCAAAGTTATACTGACATTCTTTGGATCTGTGCCTATTTTGTCCAGCAAATCCTAGCAGTGACCCATACCTCCTTGAATGTGTGTATATGCAGAAATAGAATAAGCTCTACCTAGAGACCAGTCAGAGGAAACAGCACAAATGTACCCTATATTTCATACAGACACAAGCACATTCTTTGCAAATTATTGTGGAATGTGAAGCACCAGAAACATTTTACTGGAAATGGTTTTCATTCCAAATATTTTTGGATAACCAGCAATGATAATAAAATTGCATACTTAAGGAAAAAACACATTTATATGCTGAGTTCAGTTGTGTCAACATTACTGCATTACCCAACTGCCTAATTTTAAGTGGGATAGAAGTTTTCTATAGTATTGAATGAAGGTAGAATATATTAGTTGAAAAAGTGTTGTTCTTGTCTTTGTGATTACTGTTTCCAAGTGACTTGAACAGCCCTAATGATTCCTTATCAAATCTTTAAGACTTAGGACACTGTGGGAGAACCATTGCCTACTTGTTGCCCAAAGGGACCTTCATAACAGGATTACTATCATCATCAAGCTGAGGCTGTTCCTGGCGACCCCTGTTCCCACAGGTTGCCCCAGCATGAGATTAAATCATAGCTCTGAGAGTGATATGGGGCCTCAAGGCTGCCTGTTTCCAAGCAAGTAAGATATTTTCAACTCCGTCTTAAGGCCTTATCAACTGGGGCTCAAAGGAGACATGATGGCTATGTGTAATGCACTATCAGGACGAGATCCTGAGACATTTAAAGGAAGGGGATCTCTCAGTGGGGCCACACAGGGAAAAAAGAAAAGGAAATGGGTAAAAACTACAAAAATCTGAAAAAGGTATGGACTGTATTAAGAATTTATTAATATTGGTTTATTAATTGTAACAAATGTAGCATACTAATGTAAGATGTTAATAAGAGAGGAAATTATCCGTGGGGTGTGTGGAGACTCTCTGTACTATCTGTAAATCCCAAAACTTCTAAAATAAAAAGTTTATTTAAAAAATGCTGCAATCTATATTTTTACTCAGTTCTGTACTCTGAAGAGAGATTATGAAGCTGACCTTTGACTATAATTGGTTAAAATCTCTTTCATATTACAAATGTTTAAAATATTAAATGTGCAAATTCCTGGCTTGGCAGTCTGCTATCTCCATCCCTGATGAAATTAATTCTGGTTAAAATGGAAATAGGATTGGCTATGGACTGACCATACCCAACACGGAGTCTATTCCCAAGCCCTTGGCATCTACAGGAAAGTGTCTCTAAATTAAAGGTTTCCACATCTACCAGCCACCAGATCCACGGCTGTCGTGACACACTGCCACTGTGCCTCAGCTAATTCTCCCCAGAGTGTGGCTCCTAATGGGAGTGGGAAAGCCACCGTGGAAGTGTCATGTGGACAGACTCCCTCCTTGTGCAGGGTTACCCACAAGGCTTTGGGTAATATCCCCCATCTCCACACCATGTTGTCACAATGCACCAGCATGCTGAATTCTACAGCTGCAGAAGCTTATCCATCTTCCAGGCCTGCTCACTCATCCTACAGCAGAGAAAACAGAGACCAAAAGTGAGAAAGTGCCTGGCCTGGGTCACAGAGTCAGCCAGTCACAGAACTGGAAGCAGAACGCAGGGCTCTGGACAGCTCCAGCATTGGGGAAGGAACTTGCAGAGACTTGTGGTTTCAAACAGAAATGTATAATTGACAGGGAATAGTACAGGATCGTTGGCTACTTTTGTTCCATTTTTTGTTCCAGATAAGCCATTCATTTACTTTTGGGGATGCCATGTTAAATCCCCATAGTGTTTGGATTAGAATTTCTTCAAGCTTACAATAATTTTTGAGAAAAGTGATATCTAGTCTTTCTGTTGTGTTTTTAAATTTATTCAGTTGCCTGGAAATAAAGCTATATACTTCTATATAATTCGTGAGTCAAGCAGGAAATTATAATTGAAATTAGAAAACTTAGTTAAAATGTTTTGAGCCAAATGATAATGAATATTTGACATAACAAAACTAGTGGGATGCAGCTAAACCAGTGCTTAGAGAGAAACTTATAGCTTTAAATGCTACTACGGCAGTGTCATTTTCCTGTAGTATTTTACAGCATTATTGCTTATACTTTATTTATTAATGTCACTATGTATCAATCAGTCTGTTTTACTCTATAGCATTCTTTTCTCAAATTAAATGCCCAAGAAGAATGCTTCACCCAGATAATAAAGATGAGCCAGAAGCTCGAGGGCTAGATGAACAATAAAATACAGGCTAAAATAATGAGCATTATTTTTCTTATACAGTGCAATTTCTGATCATTTTTAAAAGTACACCTATAAAATTTAGAAACATTGTTACCACTACCTAAAAATACAGAACAAACTATAGGTTATTTAAAGTAATGGAACAAGGCAATTTATCATTTCACAGTTTTATGAAGTTTTGACATACTTCCTTAAGTTTAGTACACTTGGGTTTCCATGGTTGCCCATGAGGTGCCAGTTAACTTCTCCTAGCTATTGTGTCTATCATTGGGGTAGTGTCCTCGACAGCTTATATGGATAATGTTTTTAAGTCTTTGATTAAAAAGCAATAGCAAAACTTCCCATCAAGATGGCAGAATAGATTGTACCCAGCATCACCCTCTCCCGCAAATCAACCAATTTTCAACCATTATGGGGCAATGATAGCCAAGCTGGGGCCCCTAGAGCTCGGGGGAAGAGGAGGAGAGATCTATGGAGTGCATGAAGGTGGGAGAAGCTGTGATGAGAGAAAGAAAAAAACACTCTGACCATTTTGAGCCCTGGCCACATCCAGGCTGGAGCTGCTGAGTGCATGGAGCAGGAGCCAGCAAAAGCCACAGCTGAGCACTTTGGATGAAGTTGCTTGGAGGCAGCAGGGGAGAAGAGGGCCCTGGTGGCCTTCAGGCCAGCAAGACCACTAACAGAGTTCCCAAGAAAACACATAGGAGCAAAGAGCCACAGACAACTGAGAAAAGGAGCCACTCAGGGGCCAGTGAGTCATTGCAAGGGACCATTGCCTGGCGCATCCCATGGGAAGCATTTGGAGTGTGGGTGGTGGGGGAGATGGGCCACTGATGGAACATTGGGGCATAGCAAGGGCACTGATCTGCCCCCAATCAGCACAGGCCCACTCAGTGGAGACTGGTCAGGAATATAAAAGTGTAGGGGTGCAGTTTGTTGAAAAGACTCAGGCCCAGACCAGAGTTCACACACAACCCAGGTGCACTGGATCTCATAAGACCCAGAAGTGATTACAAGGTCAACAATTAAAACCTGAGCTGCACAAAAAGCC
>NW_007734702.1:104345-119268 GCF_000696425.1 Galeopterus variegatus | reverse complement strand
TTTTTTTTTTTTATTTTCTGTCCCCCCCCCCCCCCACTAGAATGAAGAGATGTTTTTTTCTGATTACAATTATATTCCCAGCACCTAGAATGGTGCCTGAAACATCAGGGACTTAATAAATGTCTGTGGAGTAAACTAGTTTTAAAGAAAGCAATTGACTATAGATCCTTCACTTCAGAACATTCTAAAAGTAAAGTGGCATCTTCTCACAGAGCTCAATCAGTGTTGAAATAAGGGTAACTTATAGGCTAAAAACTTATGGTTGAGTCTGAGGTTGGCTTTATTTTTATTTTTATGTTTTAATCTTTAAAGATGCCTCACTCATAAAGCAAATTGTAACCTCCCACTTAATGAAATAGTAATTTCTACGTTGAGATTTTCTTTGGAAATCATCTGAGAATGCAAAAACTCCCTCTACTAAGGATCTTATTCTAGGATTATTTTAGGATTTGTCTTCCTTCTCTCACATGAGAGGTCAAAGCCGAGGTGGAGAAGGCAGTTTCAGGATGTTTGCTCAGTTTTACAATTAGTTTGCATATCCAGTTTTGCTAGGTTTTGGACAACCTAGTTTGCTAGGTTGTTAAAACAAAACAAAAGCCATGAAGACCTCAGCAATTATTCTATAATGTCTTATGTCCATAGCTGTTTACTGCTTAAGGATCTGCTGACTTTCAGCATTAAGGCACAAATCATTGTACCATTTGTGATTCAAAGAATACTTATATAGTTGACTTGCCAAGATAACTAATGAGAATAAAAATAAAATCCTAGAGCAGTTGGAAAAATTTTATTTCCTAACTTCCTGAATAAAAGACACAGAGAGAAAATGACCTCTGTCAGACCAATGAAGATTAAACAATGACTTCTGGAAGAAAATATTTCTCTTTCAGATTTTATTTTCAACTACTGAAGTAGAGCTGAATCAAGATAATAAAGAAAGCTTGACATGTATACTGCCGGTCTGTTTATGAATCCCAATTTTATCACAACACAAATAGATAAATAATAGAAGCCCATAATGCTTGTCTCTGAAATAGTAGTTACACTGAAGCTCAGTATGCAGGAGACAGGAGATGAATGGTCTTTCATAAACATGTTTTTATAACGTAATCCGCTCATCTAAACAACGCGCAGTGCATCCTTTTGGGATTCTTGTTAGCCAGCAATTTCAAAGCTACAATGAATGGATTGATTTTCAGAATTATTTCCCAATTTTGTGCTGTTTGGAAGGAACATCTGTTTACTGTATGTAAATGAACAAGACATTCTGTTCTTTTAGGAACTCAACAAAGAGCCCTTAAAGTAGGCCAATTTGACAAATAAAATCTGGCTTCTTCAAAGGACTACAAATTATGTCTAACAAGAGATGTTATAAAGATAGTAGTTATTTTTATCTTTTGAAAATTTCTATATTTGGATCAAGTGAGGAATGGGTATTTATTTCCCTTTGATTAAAAACCTGTCTGGAGCTTTTTGCTTTCTTCTTGCCTGGTCATCAGACAGGCTGAAGCTAGAAAACAGATTTGCTTCATGGAAGTGATGCGCAGCAGACAGTGAGGAGAGAGTAGGCAGTAAATCCTAGTTCCATGAATATTTCCACATGTCTGGCAACTACCCCTGGAAGGCCAGCAGCCCAGACAGCATGAAGCAGATGCCTCAGCATGTGCCTTCCTTTCTGTCTGGCCCCTTTGCACCAGATCGATGTTGTTCATCTTGTACATACTAATTTTGCATGAGCTGAGCTTGGCTTGAGGGCAAAGGAGTAGTCCTTATGTGCTGTGAGCTGGAGGCAGCGTCAACTATGGGAGTCAGTTAGATACAACCTATGTGCAAAGACTAATAGAATACTCGCACCTTCCAAAGAGCTTACAAATGGGGTTTTGGAACTCCAGAGGAACTGGTTGTTTTCTTAAATTCTAACTCTTAGGGGAAAATTCTAAAATCCAACATCATAATGATGCCTAAGAATTTTGGTCTTTATTCATTACACTTAAATATCTCAATTACTCTTTAATATTTAATATGTGAATACCTCTGTGTTACACAAATATAGTCACTTTTTAGTACAAGAAATATGATGCATTATAAATATGAAAGAAAATTATAACACTTTCTTCAACAAATATTTTTGGTACCTAACTGGTATTCCCCCATTTTTTCCATTTAAGAAGACTTGTTAGCTTGCCATGTCTTAGAATAACATTCTATTCATGGTTTCATTTAAATTGGATGTGATACATTGTACTGGTTTTATGAACATTTCTGATAAATGTCTTTTGTTCTTTTCTCTTGCTCCTTTTGATTGTTCTGATCCTCAGCAATTGTTTTATTTGGAGACCACTATTTAAAAAACCCTGTTTTTGAGTTTCTGGATCCACCTCAATTCTCCTAGATTTAGGTAAGTCTTCAAACAGCAGTAATGAAAACTCTTCCCAAATTATATTTTCTTATTAATACTGGTAAACTTGGAGGAGCTCTACTTTTTTGCAGCTACATGCCAGTACATTTAAACTGAATTTTGGTCTTGCTCTTTGTAGTTTTTAGCTTCCCATTCGGGATCTCCTCTCTGAAGGAACCGTGTAAATGATTTTAAAACAATACAGATATCAATGACAAAACCAGCTGAGGAAGAGTATGTTTACAAAGCAAGCAGTATGCACATCTCCCCCGTCTTCCCCTTCCTCTCCAAAAACAAGGGCAGAATTTGGATTAAGAGGTAGAAAGACGGAATGGTGGATGCACAACTATATATAGGTGTGTGCATCTGTGTGTTTGCTTAGATTTTTTAACTTCTGCTATAACCACTGGCTACCAGAAGTGTTGGGAATAAGAATTATCTTTCTCTTCCCTCCAGGAAATACCTGCCAATTTTAATGACACAGAACTAAGAAGACCAGAGCTCAAGGTGGTGCCATCTCTGTTTCAATTGTCATAGTCCTGTGAGCAGTAAGTGTGCTTGGTTATCGGAGCCTGGTCTTGGGTCATGATTTTTGTCTCCTTACCTAGAATTCATGTTCCTATAAATCTCATTTAGTTCTGTCTGACACCTTAAATGTAAATCCAGACATCTTTATGAGGAATTATCTTCTTGCATTTTCCACTTCTCATTCAGAATTTTTGGAGGCTAATCTTGATAAACTCTTTTAGAATTTACTTCCTTCCTGATGCTATCTGGACCTATGTTTTTTTTTTTTTGCTTTTTCTTTTTTTTTCTTCTTTAAATAAAGGATGAGAATTTGATACCTACCTGTTTATACAATACTTTCTTTTCATTTCTCAATTTTCTGCTTTACAACATTACAGAACTCTCTGAACCCATTGAATTTTGGATTTTATTAACATACCTCTCTCTAACTTAACTGATCTAATACCTAAAATCCTTTGTTTGAATGGCATTTTCATTAGTCTAATAGATTGTATTGATTTATTCAATTACCTAGCACAGATAGCAGGGCATGATCTGTGAAAAGGAAAAAGATCAAACTGGCTTCAGCAGCATGTTTATGCTGAGGAGTGATAGGGAATGTAACTAGTGCAATACCTCAACCAAGCCTTACATGCCAGGCTTAGGATCCAGATTTTATTCTGGAGGAAAGGAGGATGTCAGCATGAACCCAAAGTTGTAGGATGATTGACCTGTCTGACATGGGAGAGCAAGATAACACAGCTGAGAGATCATAATAAATGCCAGATGATTTAAATCCTACTCCATATGTAATGCAATTTCAGGGAAGTCATTTCTGTACTTTCAGTGTCCTACTCTCTAAAATTGAAAGGTTGGATTAGATGTATTTCTAAGGTTCTTTTCAGTAACTCTATTCTATATATCCAGTGACTATATTCTATTTTATCTTTGATAAAGTCATAATTCATCAAGTTCATAATTTCAATTGTACAGAAATAAGTCTGTGTAAGTAAACAATGTTGTTGGAAGGAAGAGCAGAGGAATCTTTAAAAAATAGAGAAAAACATAAACTCCATTGTGTTGAAACACTTCGTTGATGGATTTACCTGATGTAATCATTTCTGCATCCTAAATCATCACCTCTCTGTTGGTTTAGCTTCAGGGGAGTTTTATAAGCAAAACCAATGCATTATTGTAGGAAGAGTGACTACTCACAATAGCTTTTTCAGGGATGCGTCACTGTAATTACAGGTCCCATGGGCATTCTGCAGCTCAATTTGAGCAGCATAAAGTAAGTTTTCCCACTGATTGAAGATGCTTTGGTGATTGCTGAAACCTGCAAAATTTATGTAATTATTATTACTATTATTATCTTTTTTTTCTGTTACCATTAGCAAGTGTTTTAGAAACAAGTACCTCACCATGTTACCTTAGGCAAGTTACTCAAGTTATTTATTTCCTCACTTACCAGAAGACATTATAGACTAAAATATTTCTTATAGTATTATTGTTATAAATTCTAAGCTGTGGCTATTATTTTTATATAACATAAAGGTATAAGCTTATTAGTTAGTAATTTGATCTTTATTGTTGAACATTCAGCCTTCACTCATCCAGTAAGCAGGTTTATTGAGAAACGGCTCTGTGTCTGTGGCTTCATCATTTGAAAAATAAAGATTTGCAGAGGCCACCAGCCTTCTTCTAATATAAATAAATGAAGACTTTTCTTTCTCTAAAACTTTATTTAAAATCATATAAAATATTCTCCAGATGATGACCAGAACCAATTGATTGGAAGTCAATTGTACTAATTAACACTAAAAGAATAAGATCCTTGTCGATAAAGAGAAACATATAGGAATAGTCATACTATGTATACAAAATGCCAATATCAAGCTGCTGCTTCAAAGCTGAAGTGATGATTAGATAGAAAGTGAAACTTTAGTTGAAGTAGGAAACAAACCATTAGGAAAGTGGAATCAATAATTACACATAGACCACGGAAGCCTGCGGCCACGAAGAATGCTGAGCCACATACACCATTGGAAATAGAAAAACATGTTTCAAAATACTCTGAAGGGGCCAGCCCGGTGGCTCACTCGGTAGAGTGCAGCGCTTGGGAGTGTGGCAGCACTCCCGCCAAGGGTTCGGATCCCATGTAGAGACTGGTCCGCTCACTGGTTGAGCGCGGTGTGGGCGTGACACCGAGGGTTGCGATCCCGTTACCAGTCACGAAAAAAGACAAAAAGGAAAAAAAAAATACTCTGAGGCTTGTAATACTGTAAAATAAATGCCTAATAAAATTGTTATTAGTGGAGAAAATGTATAAAATATTATTTTTTAAAGTACACATTCCATTGCTTATTTGGACAAAGATCTGATTTTAGAAGGGAGCTTCTGTGGAGTTTCCTTTTATATGAAGTTGGAGTTATGCTCCAATGGCTTCCTTAAAGCATCCTTTAAGTTGCCTGTAAAGTATATGTTTCATGGACACAACCCTGGACAGTGATTCTTATCACTGGTTTTGAGAACCATTGTGCTAAATTGAAGAATGAAGGAAACCTACAAGTCTGTATGTTCTGATCATTGTGCCCTTAAATCAACTGTGGGGTCCATGACAGCAAATGGGAGACACCAAAGCAAATTTACCACAAAGCTAATGAGATGCAATATTTACCATCCCTAACTTGCAGAAGGGTACTTCAAGGACCCTGAGAAGAACCATAGAGATGTATTCATATGGTTTTGCACAAGTTGTAAAAGTCATATATTTTATTCCAACTGATCAAGACCTCTGCCTCTTTCCACTGTAGTTTATCCTATATCCTATTTACCTGACTACATAGAAGTATTGGAGTGGTCAAGGACATTTTTGGGATCTAGATAAGGGTAAATTAAGTTGGGGATACATGTGGTTAGGGTTTCATGCTATGTAGTTATTATGGCTCTCAGTCATTTCTGGGATAGAATCACATTCTTGCCAACTGTTCCAAGTGCAAAAATGACTTCCACGAGTTTTTCTATCACCCACTATGCAAATTCACCAGGTATCAGGTTATGAATGTGCCCTACCACAGGATGTGCTATAGTATAGAATGAATTATGCTCTTGGCACTTGAAAAAGTAGATAGAGGAAGGAAAACAAAGCTTGAAGTTCACAGAGACTGGAGCTAATCTGTGTAAATCCTTCCCATTATCAGACATGCAAAATTTTAAGTGAACAATTTGTTTCTCATTGATACCTGGTCAAAACAGAAGTTCTTTTCTGTCAAGAGTTTTCAGTAATGCAGTGTGCTTAATTTTAATCATCTGTAACAGCTTAATATGAGAATAATTTGATAGAGGTTTTCTCAAAGTCAACAACAATACTAAATACTTCCATCATTTTACCAATAATGAATCGCAAAGCTAAAAAGTGTGTTTTCTAAGTTTTCTATAACAAAAACCAAATTTAGTCACCAATAATGAATCGCAAAGCTAAAAAGTGTGTTTTCTAAGTTTTCTATAACAAAAACCAAATTTAGTCAACTGTACTAGGTGTACTAATTTCCTAGGGCTTCCATAACAAAGTACCACAAACTGGGAGACTTAAAAATGTCAGAAATCTATTGTTTCCTAGTTCTGGAGAAGTTCTACAACTCTAAAATCAAGGCATTAGCCACACGCCCTTTGAAACTTCCAACAGAGGGTCCTTGCCTCTTTGAGCTTCTGTCAGCCACAGATGTTCCTTGGCTGTGACAGCATAACACCAGTCTCTACTGCTATCTTTACAAGGTCTTCCTGTGTCTGTGTGACTTCACATGGACACAAGCCATATTGGATTAGGGGCCCAGCCTGCTCAGGTATGACCTCACCTTAATTTACCTAATTACATCTGCAGCAATCCTATTTCCAAATAAGGTCATATTCTGAGATACTGGGGTTGGGACTTCAATCTATTTTTTGAGGGTGGGGCACAATTCAACACATAAAACTAGAGAAAAGACTTTTTATCACTTAATTCTCTCCATACATAAAATGTTATTAAACTGTTGTCATATGAAGAGGTGGTCAGGAGCATTTAGTCAAAAATACAGGGGAGAGAAATAAAGCAGAAGTGTGTCAGGTGCTTAAGTAAGAAAGCAATGTTTTTTAAACCTTTTTTTGTGATGTTTGAGTTTTTTAGTCTTTTTTATATTTGAAATTTGTTGTGATTTTTGTCTTGTTCTAAAAGTACACTTTTATTCTTCATTTTTGTTTATAAATGTATGTCTTTTTTTCTTACAGAAGTCCCCCATACCCAGAAATTATATGAGAATCAGGTCAAACAAAACTTGGACCTAGTGGGTGGGGTAGTTTGTTTCTGCTGTGCTGCGTTTATGCACACATCCTCCCGAGGCACCGGATGGAGGGGTTAGGTCTTGCCATGCCTGTGTTCACAGCCCTGCCATGGCTGCTGGATTCTGGCTCACTGACAGTATAAAGCCGAGGTCCTTCCAAAGTCTCACAAAGCCATGCTATTTGTGTCCCTCTCTATCCCCACCCCCTTCCCATACTGCTTGACTTCTTCTCCCACATTTGCACTCACCCCACTCTCTGTGCCTCCACATACTTATGTTGAGACAGGCTAGTGGTCCTGTCTCCAGGCCTTCGCTTTATCCAAGAGTGACATTTGAGCAACCCCATCACTGACCCAGGTGCCATCACTCCCTGGCCCCTGCACAACTCTTTCTTTTTGCTTTTTTTTTTACCAATGCACATATTGTGCATTAACTTGTGTAGCTGGAGATTGTCTCTTCTGCCCACTGGACTGGAAGTGCCATGAAGCAGGTCTCCATTATGATCACTGTTGTTTTCAGTGCCCAGAACAGAAGCAGAAGCATATTAGGGGCTCAATGAAAAGTTGCTTATGACTGAATCATAGATTTCATTACTGTGATTGTCAAAATTAAACCAGAAAAGGAGCCTTATCTTATGTGGTGTTAAGTCTAAAGTCAGAAAATGAGTTAAATTGAGATGTGATATTGTGAGATAGAAAAACCACAGTTTTCCTTCTGTACTCGCTCCTCTCTCTGTGCTTCACTTCTGACCCCAGGTGTATAGGGGGAAACAAACTGTTCTTTCTTTTCTACTCTCACACATTTACGGTCACCAAAATGTGCTGGGGTTCTCTCATACCAAGGCTTTCTTCAATTTTCTGTGGACACCAAGTGGGTGTCCTACAATTCAATTCTGTTCTGACACCAAATGGAGTCACTACAGACCCACGAGTTAAAGGCTCAGGCTCACAAGACTGCCTCCCACTTCAGACGCCAATCACAAATAGTAAGTCCCCAAATACCCATAACTTCTGTCTGACTTGGCTACAAAGCAAAGGTTCCCACAACCCTCTTCTTGGGTTCAGTAATTTACTAGAATGGCTTGCAAAACCCAGGAAAATAGTTGACTTAGTATTGCTAATTTATTACAAAGGATACTTTAAAGAATAAAAGTGAACAGCCAAATGAGGGAATATATAGGGTGAGATTCAAAAGGGTCCTGAGAACAGGGGCTTCTGTCCCATAAGAGTTGAGGGTGCCTCCTTCCTGGCAGGTCGACGTGTTCTTGCTCACCATCCTGGAAGTTCTCCGAACCCTGCAGGGATTTTTAGGGAGGCTTCATTATCATCATGTAGCCACGATGGATTATTAACTCACTCTCTAGCCCCTTTCCCCTTCCTGGAGGATGGCGCACGGTGAGGTTGAAAGTTCCAAGCTTCTGATGATATCCTGGTCTTTCTGGTGACCACCCTCCCATCCAGGAGCCCATCAGAAGTCACCGCATTAGAACAAAAGGTTTTCCTATCACCAGGAAAATTCCAAGGAATTAGGAACTCTGTGTCAGGAACCAGGGAGAAGGAGCAACTACTATGGGTTAAATGTGTCCCCCAAAACTTCATGTGTTGGAAACTTGATCCCCATTATAACAGTGCTGAGAGAGCAGGAAATCCTATTATGACATTTAAAAGGTGGGGCCTTTGAGAGGTGTTTAGATTGTGAGAACTGTGCCCTCATGAATGGACCAATCCACTCACGGAGTGATGAGTAATCGCGAGTGTGGACAGGTGGCTTTATAAGGAGCACATGTGAGAGCTCTTGCGATTCTCATCATGTGATGCCCTGTTTGCCACACGACCCTGTAGAGAGTTCCCACCCAGAAGGCGGCTTTACTGTATGTGCTCCCTGGACCATGGACTTCCCGGCCTTCAAAACAGTAAGAAATAAATTTTAGTTCTTTATAAATTACCCAGTTTGGGGTATTCTATGATAAGCAACAGAAATGTACTAATACACCAACATATGTATTTCTTATTATAAATCGTGGTATCAGAGATATATTCAATGTAACTTCATTCTTCTAGTCATAGTACACCTGATGTGCTGTGACTGAGCTGCTCCTCTTGTAGAGCTTTTTAATCATTTTTTAGTAACACTTACCATTACTATTATTATTATGTGTGTGTTATGTCTGAAGAGAAAGCATAAAGCAGAAGAGGGCCCTACTCTTTCCTGGGAGGCAGGAGTTAATTACCAGAATGGATGAGAGTCACTGTCTGACCCCCAGATTCCCGGGCAGGGCAGGGTTATAGCTCCCCGCTGCTGCTCACACTCCCCGGGAGCTCTCTTGCCCGGGATTTGCGGTGGAGCTGCTTTAGCAGACACAGTTGTATGAAACAGCAGGCTCCTCAAGGTGGGGCCTCTCCTTATTATCCTTTTGGCTTGAATCAGCATTAATTGCTTGGAAAATAAGGGTTTGATTTGAAGAGACACCTGCAGTGTTTCTAATGCTCATTTTGGTACCAATTCAAGCTGTTTTCATCCCTGGTTTCCAGAGAATGATTAGGCTTCTATGCACAGCCAAGTTTCACCATCATTCATGCTGCCAGGAAGGAGACACTATGTGTATTTTTACAAACACCTTTCATCCTGGCGGAAAGTCATCTATCTCCTAAGCACTGCAGCATAAGACTGAGATGAAAATTTCTGTATGATAAAATCCCAGTCTCCTGTGATTATTGCAACTTTGCTTTTGTGTTAACATGGCTTTGTATCAGAAACATAGATCTTTCATGCCTGTGAGATAAAACAGATTTTGCTCTCATTTTTGTTTCTATTTTTTTACTGAGGTCAAATTACTTTTCACTCTTTGTGCTGATACAGAGTGAGTTTGTGTTAGGTTGTGGGTCATCTGTGTCCTTATTTGTAATCCCTTCAACTCCAGTTCCAAATTTTAATTACCGTTTTCTAGCGTGTCATTTTTGAGTGAGCCAGATTGAGCCAGGAGTGTGAAGGACTGGAAGTGTGCACTATAATTGACTGTGCTTTTAAAATGAGGGTCCGCTCCCACTAGGGGCAAATATCAGCCAGATGTCAGCCCCATACATTCATCTGAGAGAATGTAAGGAAAAAGCTGCATGAATCCTAGAATGCAGATAGGATAAATTGTGTTTGATTGTGCTCTAAAATATATTTTTTTAAGTGTTCATCCCTTTTAAGAATTAAAATTAATTTTAAGAATTATCAGCCCTATTTCAGATATTTTTAAAAAGCTTCTACAAGTTGCTAAAAAATTAAAGAAATAATCTTGGTGGCCAAGCTGACCAGTCAGGAGGTGAGTAGCATGGTCAGAGGACAACTCTCCTGGCTTGGGGTGGGAAATGGCTACTAGATTTGTTAGGACTCAAATCCCATGAAGCATTGTAGTTTGCTCACTTGTTTGATTTATTTGTTTTCCTTTTCTATTCTCTGTGGAAAAAGAGAAAAGTAAAATTAAGACTTTGGGGTGGGAAATGGCTACTAGATTTGTTAGGACTCAAATCCCATGAAGCATTGTAGTTTGCTCACTCGTTTGATTTATTTGTTTTCCTTTTCTATTCTCTGTGGAAAAAGAGAAAAGTAAAATTAAGACATACTAATTAAAGGGACAAATACTTTGCAGACTTCCTAGATACGAGCAAACTTACCCATTGTCCGTTAGGAAAAATTATCCAACAAAGTTAGAAAGAACTGAACGCTAGCAAGTAAATTCGTAAACTATCATCAGTGGAAACAACTAAAAGAAGAGAATAGCTGACCATTCAGAGTCAGGAGTTGTGAGACTGATGAGAAGTATGCCTTTATAGGGCAGAGTGAGTGAACATGGTTGTGCTTTTAGAGGAAGAAGCAATGGAGAAACCTCTAGAAGCAGCAAGAGACCACACTTTTTTTAGGAAAACCAGTTTTAGGACAGAACTCATAGGAAGGGTCAAGTAACTGGGAATTGATTCCTGTATACATATTAGTGCCTGTGTCAGCCTTGGAAAGTCTTTGTGTAAACTCAAGAGAACACGTACCCCAGCGTATGCACCCCCACTTTAGAAGCATCTGTCACCTGTCTGGTAAAGTGGCTTGCACTTACCTGGATTCAGGCTTTGATCTCTTCTCTGTTGCTTTGTGCATCTGAGATGTGGAGTAAGATACTTCATCTGTCTGCATCACTGAAAGGGGAGAGTGGTATCCACCCCTTAGGGTCATTGGGAAGCTTAAATGAGAAAACCCATACATTTAGCACAGTGCTGGGCATGGCTAATTCCCAATAAATGGTCATATATGTGTTCCTCTGTGTGTGTGTGTATAGTTTTGTTTGTTGTTTTTGTTAATGACCATAAATCTTTATATATATGTATAAGTCCTTAGTATGTCTCAAATGCACATATTATCAATCAAAGAGTCAGTCCTTATATACATGCTATTTTATATTCATTCATGTTTTCTAACCCAATGTTCTCAGAACATAGATTCTTCAGGCTTCTACTCAAGTGTCACCTTATTAGAGAGGCCTTCCCTGGCTATCCACATCCCCACCCCTTGCATTTCTTCTCAATTTCCCTTCCTTGTTATTCTCAAGAACTTATATGACCATCAGATACCTTATATATATAATGCTTTTTCTTAGGAGGTGGGGGAGAGGAAGTGGTTTCTCTTCTTACCGGAATGTAACTTCCGTAGGGCTGTATACATTTTTGTTGTTGTTTTGTTCATTGCTCTATTCGCAGGACCTAGAGCAGTGCCTGGCACACTGTAGTCAGTCAATATTTCCTAAAGGAGGGAATGAGCAAGTCTTTAGCATAGCATTTGGTGTAGAAAAGGTACCTGAAATACTCCTACACTATGTTATATTCCTCTGCTCTATCTTCCCAAGTGCCTGGTACTTCCTGTTTTATGGATATGAACCTCATTATATAAACTCAATTACACAAGAAATATCACTTTGAATTTTTTTTAATAAATCAATTTAATTTGTATTCCTAGTTCTAACTTGATCTCAGTTATTTTTACCTCCTTAACCCCATGCAACAGGGTTGGGCCAAGGTCTAGGGTCTAGGTATGAGAAAGCATTTCCATTTGTTAGGTGTCTGACAATGTTGGTTACCACAGAGGTGTCTACTGTTCTGGGCTTCCATGCCACTCTTGGGGCATTTGAATCTTTGGTATGCCAGGGCACCAGGAAAGGAATTGTCTTGCAGGCAGTTTCTGCTTTCTATCCTTAAATCTGCTTTAAGGAAAGGAAACAGAGAGCTTGCTACTTGACTGATGGAGGGAAAACAAAGGGGAAAAAACCTGAGAAAAACATAATAGCTCAAAAATGATCTTGTTATTTGCACATCCAACTTGAAATTACTTGTTAAATGTCTTTCTTTTCCTTTAGACTGTAAGCTCCAAGAGGGCAGGGGCCATTTTTCTCTTATTGATTGGTATAGATAGATCTACCTCTAATATTTGCCAGGCTTAGGGAAAGAGAATGGATGGATGCCCTCATACCATATGTATGAATATTTATAAGCATAACTCAAGCTGACAATATGTTAAGTATGTTCTATTCCTGTATCTTGAGAAATATATCTTCATAGTGACACAATAAAATATATGGGGTGAGTTATGTTTTTTATGTGACTGAAAGTTGGCAAAATTTCAAGGAATAAATTTTTTATAGTGCATGTCAAGTATCTACTGGTAGGATGTCATTATTTAAAAGAAAAGACATAATTCACAAGTTATATGTTTTTCATACAATTTGTTTTCTTACCTTCATTTCAGTAAAATCACTGTTGTTACAGTCCAGACATTCACGTAATTTATGTTCTTTTACCAGTAATGAATGCCAAATTATGAAATCTTTCTTGTATCATTGCAGTTATTAGATAGTTTTAAAAATTATTTTAGTTTGAAGAAATTTTGCTCTGCTAAAGTCATAGCAACTGGTATTGTCAGTAAAATTCTTAAAGCACGTGGAAGTGTCATGTGGACAGACTCCCTCCTTGTGCAGGGTTACCCACAAGGCTTTGGGTAATATCCCCCATCTCCACACCATGTTGTCACAATGCACCAGCATGCTGAATTCTACAGCTGCAGAAGCTTATCCATCTTCCAGGCCTGCTCACTCATCCTACAGCAGAGAAAACAGAGACCAAAAGTGAGAAAGTGCCTGGCCTGGGTCACAGAGTCAGCCAGTCACAGAACTGGAAGCAGAACGCAGGGCTCTGGACAGCTCCAGCATTGGGGAAGGAACTTGCAGAGACTTGTGGTTTCAAACAGAAATGTATAATTGACAGGGAATAGTACAGGATCGTTGGCTACTTTTGTTCCATTTTTTGTTCCAGATAAGCCATTCATTTACTTTTGGGGATGCCATGTTAAATCCCCATAGTGTTTGGATTAGAATTTCTTCAAGCTTACAATAATTTTTGAGAAAAGTGATATCTAGTCTTTCTGTTGTGTTTNGCCACTGTGCCTCAGCTAATTCTCCCCAGAGTGTGGCTCCTAATGGGAGTGGGAAAGCCACTGTGCAAGTGTCATGTGGACAGACTCCCTCCTTGTGCAGGGTTACCCACAAGGCTTTGGGTAATATCCCCCATCTCCATACCATGTTGTCACAATGCACCAGCATGCTGAATTCTACAGCTGCAGAAGCTTATCCATCTTCCAGGCCTGCTCGCTCATCCTACCGCAGAGAAAACAGAAACCAAAAGTGAGAAAGTGCCTGGCCTGGGTCACAGAGTCAGCCAGTCACAGAACTGGAAGCAGAACGCAGGGCTCTGGACAGCTCTAGCATTGGGGAAGAAACTTGCAGGGACTTGTGGTTTCAAACAGAAATGTATAATTGACAGGGAATAGTACAGGATCGTTGGCTACATTTGTTCCATTTTTTGTTCCAGATAAGCCCTTCATTTACTTTTGGGGATGCCATGTTAAATCCTCATAGTGTTTGGATTAACATTCATTTACTTTTGGGGATGCCATGTTAAATCCCCATAGTGTTTGGATTAGAATTTCTTCAAGCTTACAATAATTTTTGAGAAAAGTGATATCTAGTCTTTCTGTTGTGTTTTTAAATTTATTCAGTTGCCTGGAAATAAAGCTATATACTTCTATATAATTCGTGAGTCAAGCAGGAAATTATAATTGAAATTAGAAAACTTAGTTAAAATGTTTTGAGCCAAATGATAATGAATATTTGACATAACAAAACTAGTGGGATGCAGCTAAACCAGTGCTTAGAGAGAAACTTATAGCTTTAAATGCTACTACGGCAGTGTCATTTTCCTGTAGTATTTTACAGCATTATTGCTTATACTTTATTTATTAATGTCACTATGTATCAATCAGTCTGTTTTACTCTATAGCATTCTTTTCTCAAATTAAATGCCCAAGAAGAATGCTTCACCCAGATAATAAAGATGAGCCAGAAGCTCGAGGGCTAGATGAACAATAAAATACAGGCTAAAATAATGAGCATTATTTTTCTTATACAGTGCAATTTCTGATCATTTTTAAAAGTACACCTATAAAATTTAGAAACATTGTTACCACTACCTAAAAATACAGAACAAGCTATAGGTTATTTAAAGTAATGGAACAAGGCAATTTATCATTTCACAGTTTTATGAAGTTTTGACATATTTCCTTAAGTTTAGTACACTTGGGTTTCCATGGTTGCCCATGAGGTGCCAGTTAACTTCTC